>NC_084558.2:417500-475000 GCF_033978685.3 Nerophis lumbriciformis | reverse complement strand
GGTACTTTTATATACCGACCGAAATACTACTGAGTACCGATACACGTAAAATCAAATGGTAGCATATTTGGATACGTTTGTTGCATGCAACTTCACGTACGGTTGCAGACTCAGCACCGTTTAAAGCACTTAGCAGAAAAACAAGCAGCAAAGCACTCAGAGTGGACTCAGTCGGCCTGCCTCTGGGTCATGTTGCAATTTTCCATGCCAACAAAGCAAGAAGAAGGCGCTCAAAAGTACAGTAAGGCTACACTTTTTGAAATGCGATAATAGTTCAAACACATTGTAGAGCGCCACAAAAGAAAATACTGGCACTATCATCTTAATGGCAAAGACTACGCCCTGAATAAGGCAATACTCTATACACTACTGCTGTCTAACGTCTTGGAATTTCAACTGTTTGCAAAGTTTACTACATTACAGTACAGTAGAGTACTCGCGAATGAGACAAAGTAGTGTAAGAAAACAAGATAACAACTGGACAGCACAGCTTGGTGTTAAATGTTAAAGGGGACCTGTGAGTAATTCTGTCTTTTCTGACTCATTAATGTTGTTACAATGTTGGATACTCATGTTAAACAATGCCAAACGGTCAAATAATAAGGTTCATGCATTTTGGTGTGAGCTGGCACAGTTATGGATGCCTCAGTTCAAGGGGTTTTTCAGTCCGGCTATGTCATGACGTCCTAGTGAGGTGGACGAACTTATTTGGACATTAGGTCAAGCTCCTCCCTTTCTGTTTAAGGCAATAAGAAAACACAGAAAATGTAAGATAAAGTATTGCTTTCATATAATCTGCATAATAACACTTGTGCACAATGCAATGACATGAATGCTGCTAAAAGCAGCAGGTCTGCATTGATCGCAGAGTGTGCAGGCATACTCAATGTTGTGACCAAGTGAATCTATATAATGCTTATGAAGTTTATTTTCCACCGTGTATAGAAAAAAAAATAGCAATGACGATTTTAAGATATACTGTACATTTAAAGAGGGTAGTTACTCAAAAGATAAATTATGATACTTTTGGAGAGGTCGGGGCGGGGATTCATTTGCAGTCTTGCAGACGGACTAAAAAAAATGGTTATAAAAGTGACTGTGGAGGAAAATTTACACCAAAGCACAGCCAATACATTTCATCTCAAAAGCAAGAAAGTGTTGTAAATGTTGAATAAAATCATCATAGGTCCCCTTTAAATAAAAAAAAAATATATATCTATTTTTCTGAACTATTATCAATCAATCAATCAATCAATGTTTATTTATATAGCCCTAAATCACAAGTGTCTCAAAGGGCTGCACAAGCCACAACGACATCCTCGGTATAGCCCACATAAGGGCAAGGAAAAACTCACCCCAGTGGGACGTCGATGTGAATGACTATGAGAAACCTTGGAGAGGACCGCATATGTGGGTAACCCCCCCCCTCTAGGGAGACCGAATGCAATGGATGTCGAGTGGGTCTAACATAATATTGTGAGAGTCCAGTCCATAGTGGATCCAGCATAACAGTAAGAGTCCAGTCCACAGTGGGGTCAGCAGGAAACCATCCCGAGCGGAGACGGGTCAGCAGCGCAGAGATGTTCCCAACCAATATACAGGCGAGCGGTCCACCCCGGGTCCCGACCCCGGACAGCCAGCACCCCATCAATGGCCACCGGATCTGTGTGTCTTCCCCTCCACAAGGGATAGGGGGGAGCAGAGGAGAAAAGAAAAGAAACGGCAGATCAACTGGTCTAAAAAAAGGGGGGGCTATTCAAAGGCTAGAGTATACAAATGAGTTTTGAGATGGGACTTAAATGTTTCTACTTGAACACACACAAAAGTACAGAAAATCGGTACTGTTGAGTACCGGTATCGATTCACAGGTATTGTATGGATTTAAATGTAAAAGGTACCATCCCTAAGTAAAAGTGTTGTGAAAATTTCATTTTATTGTAATGCAAAATATTTGACAAATCAATGCAAAGCACTGTAGGGGTGCAACGATTCATCGACATTTTCAATAAATATGGACAATAAAATTTGACAAATTCATTAGTCAGTAATGCGGACGCTGTATCGATCCGTTGTGGTGAAGAAGGAGATGAGCCGAAAGGCAAAGCTCTCAATTTACCGGTCGATCTACGTTCCCATCCTCACCTATGATCATGAGCTTTGGGTTATGACCGAAAGGACAAGATCACGGGTACAAGCGGCCCAAATGAGTTTCCTCCGCCGGGTGGCGGGGCTCTCCCTCGCTTCTCCTCCACATCGACAGGAGCCAGATGAGGTGGTTCGGGCATCTGGTCAGGATGCCACCCGAACGTCTCCCTAGGGAGGTGTTTAGGGCACGTCCGACCGGGAGGAGGCCACGGGGAAGACCCAGGACACGTTGGGAAGACTATGTTTACCGGCTGGCCTGGGAACACCTTGGAATCCCCCGGGAAGAGCTGGACGAAGTGGCTGGGGAGAGGGAAGTCTGGGCTTCCCTGCTTAGGCTGCTGCCCCCGCGACCCGACCTTGGATAAGCCGAAGAAGATGGATGGATGGATGGCATTAGTCGGTGTTGTCATCACCCATGTTTTTCTGCACGGAAGCGAGTCAGCACAACCATTTGCAATAACATTGCAGGCGAAAACATGTAAAGTGTGGGAAAATGTTACCCAAATTTTATTGAACACATGAATACTTAGCTCATTTTGCAAAGCAGACCTTGTTAATTATGGAAGAAGATCTCTGATACAAGAGCATCTTAAAGCAAAGGCATGATATTGAACATCTGGAGGATGTGATCTCAACTCGGTAAGATAGTTAGCTTGACACCTTGCTACCTAACTAGCAAGTGGGAGACAAAGTTGTGTGAAAAATAGATTCAACAGTTATTTTAGCCAAAGTGTGCCAGCAAAACTTTGTCTATATTAATTCCAGTACTTCAGGTGTGAAGCAGCGTCAGCACAATAACAATCCTCAAAGACACACACACATGAACTTAGGCACCACGGCGCCAATATCATAAAACAATAAATATACAATCTATTAAATAACTAGAATGTTCTGAATGAATCGAGTCTATTAGATTCCTAAAAATGCCGGGAGTTAATCAATAATCATCAATATACCAAGGTGCAGCTTTTTAAACACTTAATTACAAAATACTTGTTTCTTTTTGAGGACATTAGACAGTCAATCAATCAATCAATCAATCTTTATTTATATAGCCCTAAATCACAAGTGTCTCAAAGGGCTGCACAAGCCACAACGACATCCTCGGTACAAAGCCCACATACGGGCAAGGAAAAACTCACCCCAGTGGGACGTCGATGTGAATGACTATGAGAAACCTTGGAGAGGACCGCATATGTGGGTAACCCCCCCCCCTCTAGGGGAGACCGAAAGCAATGGATGTCGAGTGGGTCTGACATAATATTGTGAGAGTCCAGTCCATAGTGGATCCAACATAATAGTAAGAGTCCAGTCCATAGTGGATCCAACATAATAGTAAGAGTCCAGTCCATAGTGGGGCCAGCAGGACACCATCCCGAGCGGAGACGGGTCAGCAGCGCAGAGATGTTCCCTGCCGATGCACAGGCGAGCGGTCCACCCCGGGTCCCGACTCTGGACAGCCAGCACTTCATCCATGGCCACCGGACCTGTGCCCCCCCCCCCCCCCCCCCTCAAGGAAAAGGGGAGCAGAGGAGAAAAGAAAAGAAACGGCAGATCAACTGGTCTAACAGGGGGGCTATTTAAAGGCTAGAGTATACAAATGAGTTTTAAGATGGGACTTAAATGCTTCTACTGAGGTAGCATCTCTAATTGTTACCGGGAGGGCATTCCATAGTACTGGAGCCCGAATAGAAAACGCTCTATAGCCCGCAGACTTTTTTTGGGCTCTGGGAATCACTAATAAGCCGGAGGTCTTTGAACGCAGCTTTGGTGTTTATTTGTTTTTGTTGCTGCTATTTTTACTTTCCTTTGTCTCCATAAAAACATGCTACTGGGCTTGTCCTTGATTATTTAAAAAACTGTGGTGATTATAAAAAATAAAAAAAAGTTATTTTTATTTTTGTAACAGCCTAATGAGCAGCGGAGTTACAGTATAACTAATATTTCTGAATTAATTAGTCATATTTGTTAGTTAGCACATGCCAAAAATGTACTAAGCTGAATTTAAAAGCAAAGGGGAAAATTGAGCCTCTGAATATTTTTAAATGATGAATGGGTAATACTTGTATAGCCCTTTTCTACCTTTAAGGTACTCAAAGCGCTTTGACACTATTTCCACATTCACCCATTCACACACACATTCACACACTGATGGCGGGAGCTGCCATGCAAGGCGCTAACCAGAACCCATCAGGAGCAAGGGTGACGTGTCTTGCTCAAGGACACAACAGACATGACTAGGATGGTAGAAGATGGGGATTGAACCAGAAACCCTCAGGTTGCTGGCACAGCCACTTTCCCAACCACGCCACGCCGTCCCCTATAGTTGTATGCTTCATAATCCAATTAGTCGACTAATCATTAAGATAATCGATGACTAGTCGACATTCAGCATAGTCGTTAGTTGCAGCCCTAAGCACTGTGTGTAGCTTCACCATCCACAATTGTACCACTACTAGAGATGCGCGGTTTGCGGGCACAACCGCGGAGTCCGCGGATTATCCGCGGATCGGGCGGATGAAATTAAAAAAAATTAGATTTTATCCGCGGGTCGGGTCGGGTGGTTGAAATAAAAAAAAAAAAGATTTTAAATAGATTCAGGCGGGTGGCAGTTAAACCAATTCGGAAATATATATACATAGTTAAATGTGCCCTGCGATGAGGTGGCGACTTGTCCAGGGTGTACCCCGCCTTCCGCCCGATTGTAGCTGAGAGAGGCTCCTGCGCCCCCCGCGACCCCAAAGGGAATAAGCGGTAGGAAATGGATGGATGGATAGTTAAATGTTGTTACCCACATACGAAAAACGAGCAGGCACCTGCTGCATATGCCACAACAGAAGAAAAAAAAAAAAAGAGATGGACACTTTTACGGAGCGGAGAAGGGACGCCTCGCCGGGGTCCGGGACCGAGGCCCCTTCCCCCGAGAGGGCCCCACCGGGAGCCGTAGCTGAGGCGATCCGCGAGAAGGGCCCGACGCACGTCCAGGGTCACCACCGCGCCCACCGCACCGACACCCCGCCTCGTCCGCCTTCGCCGTGGCCGGCGTCACGCGCAGCAGGTAAGCAGGCCGGGGGCTCGTAACAGGGGTCACTCCGCGAGCTCCGCCCGCGCAGCTTACCTGCCCGCCACCCCTGTTGCCGGGGGCGCGTAACAGGGGGCACTCCGCGCGCAGTGCGCTCACGAAAGGGGTGGGGCTCACCCTGGTTGATATAGACAGCAGGACGGTGGCCATGGAAGTCGGAACCCGCTAAGGAGTGTGTAACAACCCACCTGCCGAATCAACTAGCCCTGAAAATGGATGGCGCTGGAGCGTCGGACCCATACCCGGCCGTCGCCGGCAGCGAGAAACGCTTGGAGGTGCGCTCAGCGCGGCTCCCATATGATTGCGCACTGGTGTGCGTCTGGGCCGTGACAGCGTGGCACGCGAATATCTGTGCTGCATTGGATCAGTCTCCTTTCTTTAACAGGCAAAAGCTTTATAACCTCACTAATGCCTTGCATCGTCTATATTAGATATATAACAACGGGCGCGTGCGGGCGGGTGCAGTTCTGATCAAATGTTAGGTCGGGTGGATGGCGGATGGTTGACGACTTTCTGATGCGGTTGCGGATGAAATAATTGCCTATCCGCGCATCTCTAACCACTACAGTACCGCACAAGTAGAAAGTGGAATACTTGGGTTACAGGGTACTGGCCATTTAAAGGGGAACATTATCACAATTTTAGAAGGGTTAAAACCATTAAAAATCAGTTCCCAGTGGCTTATTTTATTTTTCGAAGTTTTTTTCAAAATTTTACCCATCACACAATATCCCTAAAAAAAGCTTCAAAGTGCCTGATTTAAACCAATCGTTATATACACCTGTCCATTTTCCTGTGACGTCACATAGTGATGTCGATACAAACAAACATGGCGGATAGAACAGCAAGTTTATAGCGACATTAGCTCGGATTCAGACTCGGATTTCAGCGGCTTAAGCGATTCAACAGATTACGCATGTATTGAAACGGATGGTTGTAGTGTGGAGGCAGGTACCGAAAACGAAACTGAAGAAGAAACTGAAGCTATTGAGCCATATCGGTTTGAACCGTATGCAAGCGAAACCGACGAAAACGACACGACAGCCAGCGACACGGGAGAAAGCGAGGACGAATTTGGCGATCGCCTTCTAACCAACGATTGGTATGTGTTTGTTTGGCATTAAAGGAAACTAACAACTATGAACTAGGTTTACAGCATATGAAATACAATTGGCAACAACATGCACATTGAGAGTGCAGACAGCCCAGTTTTCATCAATTAATATATTCTGTAGACATACCCTCATCCGCTCTCTTTTCCTGCGGGTCTGGCGGCAGATTTCTTTGACTTTATCGTTGGAAATGCATCTGCTGTGAGTGTCGCAGGATATCCACACATTCTTGCCATCTCTGTCGTAGCATAGCTTTCGTCGGTAAAGTGTGCGGAACAAACGTTTAATTTCTTGCCACTTTTGCATCTTTGGGCCACTGGTGCAACTTGAATCCGTCCGTGTTCGTGTTGTTACACCCTCCGACAAGACACCGACGAGGCATGATGTCTCCAAGGTACGGAAAACAGTCGAAAAAACGGAAAATAACAGAGCTGATTTGACTCGGTGTTTGTAATGCGTTTGAGAAAATGGCGGATTGCTTCCCGATAATAGAAAGGCGTTTAATTTGCCAAAATTCACCCATTTAGAGTTCTGGAAATCGGTTAAAATAATATATGGTCTTTTTTCTGCAACATCAAGGTATATAATGACGCTTACATAGGTCTGGTGATAATGTTCCCCTTTAAGATGTCAAAGCCCAAGCAGAGTCAGCAAAGTGTGAAAATTAAGCCAAATCCCTCGTGCGGTTGACTTGTTGTGGCATACAAATTGTACCATTTGCAATGGAAAAGCCATACAAATACATCCTAAACTAGACTCAATTGTACAGCTTGGTGGAAATAAGGATGTACTGTCTTCAAAGATTGTCATGAAGGAAATATTTGAGCAAAATGCATTAGCATTCCTCATCTCATTGGAATATTAAAGGTATTCCCATGTATGCCAGTTACCGTATTTTCCGCACTATAAGGCGCACCGGATTATTAGCCGCACCTTCAATGAATTACATATTTCATAACTTTGTCCACCAATAAGCCGCCCCGGACTATAAGCCGCGCCTACGCTGCGCTAAAGGGAATGTCAAAAAAACAGTCAGATAGGTCAGTCAAACTTTAATAATATATTAAAAACCAGCGTTCTAACAACTCTGTTCACTCCCAAAATGTACGCAAATGTGCAATCACAAACATAGTAAAATTCAAAATAGTGCAGAGCAATAGCAACATAATGTTGCTCGAACGTTAATGTCACAACACACAAAATAAACATAGCGCTCACTTTCTGAAGTTATTCTTCATTCGTAAATCCTTCGTCTTCGGTGTCCGAAGTGAAAAGTTGGGCAAATTTACGATCCACTGGCAGATGTTGGCGTCGTCTGGCGCTGCCTCCTCGTCTTAGTGAAGGTGTGTTCGCCTTCTGTCTTCCATTGTTCCCACGCAGTTAGCAGTCTAGCTTCGAATGCCCTGTTGACACCAATATCTAGCGGCTGGAGGTCTTTTGTCAATCCACCCGGAATGACGGCGAGTATTGAATTAAGCGCGTAAGCGTGTCTCTCAATGTGCTGTTATGAGCTAGCAAATATAACAACTACACTACCCAGCATGCAACGATAGTTACGAGCATGCGCGGTAGCCCTGAGAAGTTCCCAAGCAGTTAGCAGTCTAGCTTCGAATGCCCTGTTGACACCAATATCTAGCGGCTGGAGGTCTTTTGTCAATCCACCCGGAATGACGGCGAGTATTGAATTAAGCGCGTAAGCGTGTCTCTCAATGTGCTGTTATGAGCTAGCAAATATAACAACTACACTACCCAGCATGCAACGATAGTTACGAGCATGCGCGGTAGCCCTGAGAAGCGTTGTATGCTGGCAGTTAGAATGTGGTTATGAGCACGCTGTGAGTAAACGTTGAGAACTCAGTTAACACGCCTCGTCTGCATTATTTATAATTAGACAGACAACACACTTAATAGGAGCCATTTTGGGGTCTTTACATAAACACACAAATGGAAATGAAACGTCACATATCCCAGCATGCACCGCGCGCTTCTTCTACGGGGAAAAAAGATGGCGGCTGTTTACCGTAGTTGCGAGACCTAAACTTTATGAAAATGAATCTTAATATTAATCCATATATAAAGCGCACCGGGTTATAAGGCGCACTGTCAGCTTTTGAGAAAGTTTGTGGTTTTTAGGTGCGCCTTATAGTGCGGAAAATACGGTATGTTGCTAGAAAAACAGTATTGAATATCCTATCAATTACTCCTGTTTTTTTTTGTTTGTTTCTCTTTTCAAAGTATTTAATTGCTGCCTCTCCTGTGATGCACTCCACGTGCATCGTTGCTTTACTTTTGTAATACAAATCAGTGTCCTTCAAGGTGAAAACTGGCCTTCGTGAATAAAATCTTAACCTTCAAACAAACTTCAGCGCTCACACTTTGTATTATTTCATCTGGATTCTTGGCATGAATTTGAGAGAAAAAAAAAAGAAAACACATCTTCAGAGATGTTGTAGTCGCCAAGGCTGAGCTGCGGGCGGCGGTGGCGGTATGATAGGCGGATGAGTTGGTGTAGGGAATTTCAATCAGCGAGTAAAGACAAAGGAGGGAGCACCTTGCTGTGGCAGGTTATCAAATAGACTGGGAGTCACATGACTGCAGGAAAAAGTTTGCATTTGGACTTGTGCTGAATACTGAAGTGTGAGAGCTCGGGTGATCTCTTACCAGAGAGGCAACTACAGGACGTCACTGTTATCATTGTAGCAGCAGGGTGTATTGAAACATGATATTATAGGCTATAGTTTTGATCGAGCAAGTACAAATAGTTTTCTTAGGTCTATTTGTTATAGCCTTCCTAACAGTAAATGCAGCAATGTGTATGCGTCAATGATCACAATTCACCCTGTATGACCATAAATTATGGGGTTCCCCAGGGATCCATCTTGGGGCCTCTCCTTTTTATCCTATACATAAATGATTTTGTAAACTTCTCCGAAACTTTTCATAAAATAATTTTTGCTGACGATACAAATTTGTTTACCTCACACAGGAGCCTACACGATCTACAAGTAACTGTCAATTCAGAGCTTGTGAAAGTAGATTCCTGGTTCAAATGCAATAAGCTCTCACTTAATGTAAATAAAACAAATTTTATTCTATTTCGTTCTAATAAAAACCGGACAAATACTGAGCACTGCCATATCAACATCAATGGGCAGGAAATACAGAGAGTGTACTCCACAAAATTCCTGGGGGTCATCATTGACGAATACCTCAATTTCAAATGTCACATTAGCCATCTGTTAAACAAATTATCCTAATATGTTGGCCTGTTCTTTCACCTTCGTCATTATCTTCCTCTTTATGCTCTACTCACACTATATAAAACTCTCTTTGAACCACATCTAAACTACTGTAATGTCATCTGGTGTAACACCTTCCCTACCTACCTCCACAAATTAGAATCTATGCAAAAGAAAATTATTCGGGCCCTGTCATGGTCCAAGTTTAATGCCCCCACTCGACATCTATTCCATAATTATCATCTCTTAAGACTGACAGAGTTCAATATTTATCAAAATGCTTGTTTAACCTATCAAGTCATTTACAGGCTGAATTTAAGGCTCTGTAGCTTGGTTCCTATCTACCATCCCCAGCATGCCCACAACACTCGTAACTTAGATTTGATATCAGGGAAACATCGTTTACTGGATTGTACCGCTCGAAGTGTTGTATGCAGGGGACCAAAGATTTGGAACCGGCTTAATGAGAACCTCAAGATGCTGTATCCATTCTCCAACTTCAAAAATAAACTAAAAACTTATCTATTAACCACCTATATTTAATGCCTCATGTAGGGTAGACTACTGTTGGGTTTTGCATGGTTGAATGAATGTATGTATGTATGTGTATGCTTGCTTTAGTACTATTATCTTGTGTTAATCATATAGCGTTGTTTTTTGTTTTGGTTTTTGTTGTTGTACTTGCTACCATGTTCCATCATTCCATGTATATTCCATCATTTCATGTATATTCTATCCTCTGGACCCCCTGTCAAAAGCTTCTTCTAGCTTATTTGGGGGACCCTTTCACGTACCAACATCTTTAAATGATGATATTTTACTACTATTGTATTTGTTATATGGTATTGTGAATAAACTTGAAACACACACAAAGGAATTTTTTAAAGAAAGTTTGAGAATGTGTTTCAAAACCAGATTGTAGTTTGAACAGTCAGTTATTATTTTTAAAACAATGATTGTTAATAGGTTTATAGAAGAAAATTCAGAAAGGACGTAGCTGATAAGGGCAGGCGCTTAACAATTAGACCGGCTGTAGGATAACTATGGGTCATACCATTGAAATCAACAAGTAGGGACTACCTTATGTGGTTGCAATTCACAATTTAAAAGGAGAGAAGAAGAGGAAGAGGGAAAATATTGTGATCGTCATTCCCCGTAATCGATATGGGGCAGCACTACATTGACAGAAAAAAGTACGTAGAGTATTTCGACTGTCTTCAAATAGTTGAAGATTCAACGATTCGATTCGGACGAGTGTGATTCGACCATCAACGTTGGACGTTCAATCTATCCTCCGCCACCCACCCTTCACCCTCCTTGCGCGCCTCACTCCGGGCTGAAATCCCGCCACCGACCGCATCGCCCCAGAGATACAGTATAGCTCTCCTTAGGCCATTTTTCACCAAAAGTTCAGGAACCGTAAGTTCCTGGACCTTCAGTTGCTGGAACTAAAGGTTTCTGTAAACCTGTGTGGTTTGTGTTTCCACTGCATTTTACACTTCAAGGTAGCTTAAACAAATCAGGCTGATGACGTATGGAGGAGGGGAACAGTATATTTCTACACTGATACCATGTAAATAAACAGACAATATTAGGTCATATTTATTTTACTTACTTATTTTTCCTAATAAAATATAAGGCAATAATACACAAAACCGTATGATTTAAAAACAAACTGACTGTTGTCCACAAAGTCCAACAGTCAGAAAGTCGTCCCCTCACTAAATGATGAATTCATTCCAGGTCAGGCGATTCCTTATGGTACAATTCAGCTGTAAATAACAATATATACCGTATTTTCCGCACTATAAGGCGCACCGGATTATTAGCCGCACCTTCTATGAATTACATATTTCATAATTTTGTCCACCAATAAGCCGCCCCGGACTATAAGCCGCGCCTACGCTGCGCTAAAGTGAATGTCAAAAAAACGCTGCGCTAAAGTGAATGTCAAAAAAACAGTCAGATAGTTCAGTCAAACTTTAATAATATATTGAAAACCAGCGTTCTAACAACTCTGTCCCAAAATGTACGCAAATGTGCAATCACAAACATAGTAAAATTCAAAATGGTGTAGAGCAATAGTAACATAATGTTGCTCGAACGTTAATGTCACAACACACAAAATAAACATAGCGCTCACCTTCTGAAGTTATTCTTCATTCGTAAATCCTTCGAATTCTTCGTCTTCGGTGTCCGAATTGAAAAGTTGCGCAAGCGTGGTATCCAAAATGGCCGGTTCCGTCTCGTCGAAGTCATCGGGAGTCAGTGTCGCTGTTGTTCTGTGAATCCTGCCTTCCGGAAAGCTCGGACCACAGTTGTGACCGAAATATCTGCCCAGGCATTTACGATCCACTGGCAAATGTTGGCGTATGTCGTCCGGCGCTGTCTGCCCGTCTTAGTGAAGGTGTGTTCGCCTTCGGAGCTGTGTGAAAAAAGCCACCCGGCCTCTTCGCGTAAACTTCCCTTAACCACTCGCTCATCTTTTCTTCATCCATCCATCCCTTCGAGTTAGCTTTTATGATGACGCCGGCTGGAAAGGTCTCTTTTGGCAAGGTCTTCCTTTTGAATATCACCATGGGTGGAAGTTAGCATGGCAAGCTAGAACCACAGTGAAGGATGACTTCTCATTCCCTGTGGTGCGAATATTCACCGTACGTGCTCCCGTTCCACAGTGCGGTTCACAGGAATATCAGTTGCTGAGAAATACGGTAGTAATCCGTGTGCGGATGGAGAGATTGCGTCTTTTTATGAACCGGATCCTTGTCCTTTGTAGGAGCCATTTTGTGGTCTTTACAGATGTAAACAGGAAATGAAACGTACGGTGATATCCGCGCGTTTTTTCTTCTTCTTCCGGGGGCGGGTGGTTGCTTAAAGCGCTTCCTGTTCTATGGGGGCGGGTGCTTTCCTTGGCGGTTGCTTGCGTAGAAGAAGAAGCGCTTCCTGTTCTACCGGGAAAAAAGATGGCGGCTGTTTACCGAAGTTGCGAGATCGAAACTTTATGAAAATTAATCGTAATAAAGCGCACCGGGTTATAAGGCGCACTGTTAGCTTTTGAGAAAATTTGTGGTTTTTAGGTGCGCCTTATAGTGCGGAAAATACGGTAAAGAATAAATGTCAGGGTTTATCTCACAGCGACAACATAATGATGCAGATTTAGCGTCAGCCTGTTAGCATTAGCATTCAGTTCACTCGGGTTGATGCAAGTAACTGCACGAATGACGTGTCCACTGACTACTTTTACAGCATGTAGCAAAGTAAATAGTAAATATTTGATGTGATTTACCTTCGTTCCACTCGTCCTTCTTTACACATTTCTCTTCAAACTACGAGGTCGGCGTCCCAGTGAGCCGCTTGCCTCGACGCTTCAAAGTCCAGCTGAATACTTTATATTCATCTGTAAATACGTTTAAAAGGGTCCGTCCACTTCTCGTAGCTTGAAATGAAGTTTGTCAAAATGAATAGACAACATTAAACTGCATACTAGTTTAAAGACTACGACCGAGTAAAAACACTGCAAGATAGTTGCACCAATCGACGTTATTCAGCACACAGATGCCACACAAAACTTCCTGCAAATCAAAAGTTATTTTTGTTCTTATTTCTCGCCGTTGTCAATTATGTTGTCATTTAAAAAAA
Organism: Nerophis lumbriciformis; assembly: GCF_033978685.3. Lineage (NCBI taxonomy): Eukaryota > Metazoa > Chordata > Actinopteri > Syngnathiformes > Syngnathidae > Nerophis > Nerophis lumbriciformis. The sequence goes on along the minus strand of NC_084558.2, from coordinate 461,783 downwards.
AAAGAAAAAGTAAATAAACAAGTTTTCGTCGCATACTGTAATGGCGGCTGAAATTTTGAATAAAACATTTTAGAAACGCTCCAGCTGTGTTCAACCAATCAGCGTTCGACAGCACAATCTCTTTTACGGGAAAGTTCCTGTAAAAGTTCCTGCGTTGGAAAAAATTCCTCCTGTGACAAATGTAACGATCTTTTCGCAGGCACAAATACAGAAACTTGATTACGACTTTTACTATCTCTTTTTTAGTCAAGTTTGATGTCTTCTTGAGGAACTCACAAACTGTGGTTTGGCTTTTTTGAGGTGGAAAAGTCGCAAATGAGATCGTTCACTCTAATGAAAGACTTTTAGAAGTATCTTTAATTAACGTTAGAATATTCACACAATCAATTCATTTTAAAGTGTTAAAAAAAGGAATTTACCTTTCTTCAAATACAGCAGATATTGATTATTTGTGTCAAACTCTTTAAAGTGTAAACATCTATCACACTACTCAACATCACTATGCTACTTGAAACTGTACAGCAAACTAACAACACCAAAGTTTAGATTAATTAGTTGTTTTATGTTTGCTGCACTTGTAACGAAGCGCTGTTTAAAGTAAGGTGAGATGGATGGGTGACAAAAATCATGTCAAATGCAAGTGATGACAATTTATGCTAACCAAAGATTCAAATGCATCACATGTACAAATAAGTTGTACAATAAATTGTATCCATTAAATTAATCTAACCACGGCATAAATTAATAATAAAAATAAATAACATTTTTAAACAGTAAAATGTGCAAAAAGCTAATCAGTTCTACTATTATCTACTGTTCAGTGCTAGACTGCTTCATCCCAAGTGCAGGACTAATAGACTAAAAAACTCCTTTGTCCCACACGGAAGGGGGTGGGGGGGGCGGGGGGTGTACTAGGATGACAGGGGATGCAAAACAATAACAGTGCAATACTTTTTCATAACATGGTCACTACTGTCTAGTTTCTCGTTATATTCTTATGTTACTGTTATATTTTTATTCTCATTGTTGCTTATTATTTTTATTCTATTGTAATATTTTTCTACTTTGTTTCCATTTATACACCCATTATTTACTTTTTACTTTTTAAATTCGATCTCAATTCTGTACACTGCTGCTGGAATTTTAATTTTCCTGAGGGAACTCTCCTGAAGGAATCAATAAAGTACTATCTATCTATCTATCTTTATGATAGCGATTATCTTGTGTGATGACTGTATTATGATGATCAATCAATCAATCAATCAATCAATGTTTATTTATATAGCCCTAAATCACAAGTGTCTCAAAGGGCTGCACAAGCCACAACGACATCCTCGGTATAGCCCACATAAGGGCAAGGAAAAACTCACCCCAGTGGGACGTCGATGTGAATGACTATGAGAAACCTTGGAGAGGACCGCATATGTGGGTAACCCCCCCCCCCTCTAGGGAGACCGAATGCAATGGATGTCGAGTGGGTCTAACATAATATTGTGAGAGTCCAGTCCATAGTGGATCCAGCATAACAGTAAGAGTCCAGTCCACAGTGGGGTCAGCAGGAAACCATCCCGAGCGGAGACGGGTCAGCAGCGCAGAGATGTTCCCAACCAATATACAGGCGAGCGGTCCACCCCGGGTCCCGACCCCGGACAGCCAGCACCCCATCCATGGCCACCGGATCTGTGTGTCTTCCCCTCCACAAGGGATAGGGGGGAGCAGAGGAGAAAAGAAAAGAAACGGCAGATCAACTGGTCTAAAAAAAAGGGGGGCTATTCAAAGGCTAGAGTATACAAATGAGTTTTGAGATGGGACTTAAATGTATATATCTGATAGTAAATATCTGTATCATGAATCAATTTAAGTGGACCCCCACTTAAACAAGTTGAAAAACTTATTCGGGTGTTACCATTTAGTGGTCAATTGTACGGAATATGTACTTCACTGTGCAACCTACTAATAAAAGTCTCAATCAATCAATCAAAGCTAATGTGTTGGTGTCAAAATGCCCGCCAACCAACACTACACTGCAAAAAGTCAGTGTTCAAAAACAAGAAAGAAAAAAATACAAAAATTAGGGGTATTTTATTTGAACTAAGCAAAATTATCTGCCAATAGAACAAGAAAATTAGGCTTGTCAAGACATTCCAAAACAAGTAAAATTAGCTAACCCAAAATACCTTAAAATAAGCATATTCTCACTAATAACAACTGTACTACTATATGAGTACGTACAGTATTTAGGGCCCGCAATGGCCCATTGCAAAAGGACTCCCACAGGGAGTCCTTATGCAATGGGACATAAGGACCTATTGTATTTCTAAGGTTTTATTATTCTTTCTTTTTTTCTTTCTTTCTTTCTTTCTTTCTTCTTCCGCCGCCTCTTTGAGCACTAATTTGACCCACTTAACATGCTTCAAAACTCACCAAATTTGACCCACACATCAGGACCTGCGAAAATTGCCTTTTTTATAAAAAACGAACCTCAAAAATTAAAATTGCGCTCTAGCGCCCCCTATAAAAACAAAAAAAGTACACTGCCTGTAACTCCCACTAGGAAGGTCGGAAAAACATGAAACAAAATCCTTTATGTAGGTCTGACTTAGACCTAGTTCTCATAATTGTACATCCTCGGGCTAAAATCTACAGGAAGTTGGCAATTCCCCCTTCAAGACAAAAAAGTACTAAAAACAGTCACTTTTGCTTCTTTGAGCTGTAATTTGACCCCCTTAACACGCTTCAAAACTCACCGAACTCAACGCACACATCAGGACTGGCAAAAATTGCGATCTAATAAAGAAACCTAACCCCAAATTTAAAAATTGCCCTCTACAGCAATTTTTGAATAAAACCGATAAAAAACTGCTCCTCGGAAGAAAAAAATTACAAAACTGCCTGTTACTCCCACTGGGAAGGTCGGAGAGACATGAAACAAATACCTCTCCGTAGGTCTCACTTAGACCTACATTTCATAAATTGACTACCCCCAGCAAAAATCAACAGGAAGTTTGCTATTCCCCCTTCAAAAGACATTTTTTGTAAAAACCAGTCACCTTCCTTCAAAAACTAACTCCTCTGAGCGCGTTTGTCGTTTCGCCTTCAAACTAACACAGGAGAGACATTGAACCCTTGTGATTACAACAACAGAAGCGCTTTTTAATTAACTGCTCCGGTTTTGATTTTATGACCCTTCAAAGACCCGCTGCGCTGATGCTGCTGCAATGCTGTTTTTTTAAGATGGCTGCTTAAAAGCAGGAAGCACCAACGTGCCCACACAATGCAGACAAGGTAGGTACACTAGACAAAAGTCTTGGGACACTTCAGACTACAAGTAGACAAAAGTATTGGGACACTTAGGACTAGCACCTGCCAAATACGCGGGCCCGAACAACGCTGCTTGCAGCTTTAATTGCTCTTGTTTCATTGAAAATAAAACAGCAAAAGTCCATTTGGCTGTCATCTGTTTTAATATGAGACACAATTGTGTCAAAGTCATGATTTATTTTTTTTACATGCTTACAATAAGAAATTTTTACTTTAAAAAAGTAGTTTTATACTTGTGAGTGTTGATGACACAGCTTTGCAACACTTGATATTCTAGTTTCAAGCATCCATCCATCCAAATTCTACCGCTTATTCCCTTCGGGCATGTTTTACTCAATATAGGTCATAAAATCTCAGCAACAAGCTGTAATATCTTACTGAGATCATTTAGGACCAAAACACTTAAAACAAGTAAAACACTCTAACATAAAATCTGCTTAGTAAGAAGAATTATCTTATCAGACAGAAAATAAGCAAATATCACCCTTATTTAAGATATTTAATCTTACTTAGATTTCCGTTTTTGCAGTGTAGAACCTTCCTTCGTGTAACTTTAGTGTAAGATGGAGACAATGTTAAGCTTTTCTAACATTGTAGCTGCACCTAAAATATAGAAAAACTAAAATATAAGAAACACTAAGCTTTTTTGGCAAGAGACTCCGGTCTGGATAGATAGTAGATTCCAGGAAACTCCAACAACCAGGAAGAAGAACATCCTCTCAAAATACTCCAAAAGTTAGCGGTCCAGAGTTATACCTCATATCTAAAACATATGTTCATGTTTGTATGCAATATTTCTGGATATTGTCATTTCCAGAGGTGTGGACTCGAGTCACATGACTTGGACTCGAGTCAGACTCGAGTCATGAATTTGATGACTTTAGACTCGACTTGACAAAATGTAAAAAGACTTGCAACTCGACTTAGACTTTAACATCAATGACTTGTGACTTCACTTGGACTTGAGCCTTTTGAATTGACATGACTTGACATGACTTGCTACTTTCCCCAAAACCCAAAGATGAAAAAGTTATTCGGGAGCGCCCCGTATTTTTCATTGTGTACTTGTCTATCAGCGTTGCGTGTGTCAGCTGGTGTGGTCTCAGTACAACAGCCAATCAAATTAGATCTACTTTGTTTTCATCACACAGCATTCATCCAATCAAATTGCAGGACAACCAACGAAGAAGACATGTCCAAACCACACGCCAGTGAACAAAAAATGATACCTAAAATAATTTTGTTTGGGTATAAAAATTACGAGGTGATCAACACAAAACGGTTTGCAGTATGCAACACATGCGGTTCGAAAATTACTGATGGAGAGGCAACAACTTCCAACTTCGTCCGGCATTTGAAGTTGCACAAAGAACGGTAAGTTTTGAATGTAAGATAACGTTTATTGGCTAAGTAACGTGACTTTTATTTGCTGTGTAGTTAAATCAGTGAGGCTGTAAACTCACTGCTAACGTTATAACGTTATTGCAAACACGGGAATCTGTTGCAGTTCACTACCTTATTCATACTTTTTGTTCAGTGATTTTTTTTAAGCAGGGTTACGTTAGTCAATATATCACACGTAACGTTAGACGGCGGTCAGCAGCACCGCGTATTTTAGCCACCTAAAAAAAGACAAAAATAGTCAAATAAAGGTCAGTTAAAATGTATACTATATTATGAATATGTGTACCGTTTTAGCTAGCTTTCTGACATACTGTTGGTTGTTTACCTCAGTGGTCCCCAACCACCGGGCCGCGGCCCGGTACTGGTCCGTGGATCGATTGGTATTGGGCCGCACAAGAAATCATTTTTTTTAATTTTCTTTTTTTAATTAAATCAACATAAAAAACACAAGATACACTTACAAGTAGTGCACCAACCCAAAACAACTCTCTCCCCCCTTTTGTTCTGGGCATTGAACATGAAGACTCTTCCTTCACTGTTCCGAGTGGCCATGAGAGTCTTGGCAGTGCCTGCCTCCAGTGCTCCAGTGGAGCGAGTTTTCAGCCATGGTGGCATCATACTACGCCCCCATCGTGCACAAATGACTGACAGACTCTTGGCTAATTTGGTCTTTTGCAAATGCAATGCAGCATAGGGCCCTGACATATAAAAAGTACAACTTTTTTGTTATGTTCACGTATATGTCATGTTTTTTCAATGTTAACACTTTTGTACAAATAAGTACATTTGCACTTTATTTTTCAATGTGTTTGTTCTGTAAAGGAATGAGTTAATGTTTAAAATGACTGGTTAATAGTGCTATTATAAAGTGCAATGTCAGCACAATTTTCTTTCCTGCAATTTAAAATGCACTTCTTTTAATAAATAAATACAGCGTTTGAAAAGCATACACAATCTGTGTTAATATATTAGTCTGTGGTTAAAAGGACTTGAAAGGACTCGAAACTCAAAATGCAGGACTTAGGACTTGACTTGAGACTTTCCAGTCTTGACTTTGGACTTGACTCGGGGCTTGCCTGTTTTGACTCGGGACTTGACTCGGACTTGAGGGCAAAGACTTGAGACTTACTTGTGACTTGCAAAACAATGACTTGGTCCCACCTCTGGTCATTTCTCACACTTCACTACAACCTTTATCACTTCCCCTGCTTCCTGTTTCTCACTTTTTGCTTTCTGTATCTCTTCTTCTTCTACTGCTTTTTCTTTTCTACTTACCTCTTAATTGATATGGCAGCAGGGTAATGATGGATATATAGATACGTTTTTCAAGGGAAATTCAAAGCTGACCATTGTTTTAGTCTATCTAATTTTAAGATTATAATTCAATTAAATTGTTTGATGAATATATGAGTTTTTCTTGTTTCTGTCTATTACTTCCTCTATCTCTTCTTCTTCTACTAGTATTTCTTCTTCTTTTGTTACTTCCCCCTTAATACTTTCTGATATTATTTTATTATTTTTGATACAATAAAATTGAAAAATAAATGTAATGGTATTATAATTATTATTAAATTAAATACACAATACATTACATTTTAGAGACGTAGTGTTACTTGTGAATAAAAAAAAAACATTAAAAAGGAAAAGCTCTCAAAAACACTGAAGATAATGCATTAATTGGCTGCATTTGGGCTACTAGTATGGGTGTGGGAAAAAATCGATTCGAATTCGAATCGCGATCCTCACGTTGTGCGATTCAGAATCGATTCTCATTTTTTTTAAATCGTGTTTTTTTGGGGGTTTTTTTCTTAAAATAATCAATCCAACAAAACTTTAAGGTTTTACTACTTACGTATAAAATACTACACGGTCTAGCTCCGTCCTATCTTGTCGATTGCATTGTACCATATGTCCCGGCAAGAAATCTGCGTTCAAAGAACTCCGGCTTATTAGTGATTCCCAGAGCCCAAAAAAAGTCTGCGGGCTATAGAGCGTTTTCTATTCGGGCTCCAGTACTATGGAATTCCCTCCCGGTAACAATTAGAGATGCTACCTCAGTAGAAGCATTTAAGTCCCATCTTAAAACTCATTTGTATACTCTAGCCTTTAAATAGCCCCCCTGTTAGACCAGTTGATCTGCCGTTTCTTTTCTTTTCTCCTCTGCTCCCCTTTTCCTTGAGGGGGGGGGGGGGGCACAGGTCCGGTGGCCATGGATGAAGTGCTGGCTGTCCAGAGTCGTGACCCGGGGTGGACCGCTCGCCTGTGCATCGGCTGGGAACATCTCTACGCTGCTGACCCGTCTCCGCTCGGGATGGTGTCCTGCTGGCCCCACTATGGACTGGACTCTTACTATTATGTTGGATCCACTATGGACTGGACTCTCACAATATTATGTCAGACCCACTCGACATCCATTGCTTTCGGTCTCCCCTAGAGGGGGGGGGTTACCCACATATGCGGTCCTCTCCAAGGTTTCTCATAGTCATTCACATCGACGTCCCACTGGGGTGAGTTTTTCCTTGCCCGTATGTGGGCTTTGTACCGAGGATGTCGTTGTGGCTTGTGCAGCCCTTTGAGACACTTGTGATTTAGGGCTATATAAATAAAGATTGATTGATTGATTGATGAACAAAACAATACACAGCAATACCATAACAATGCAATCCAATTCCAAAACCAAACCCGACCCAGCAACACTCAGAACTGCAATAAACAGAGCAATTGAGAGGAGACACAAACACGACACAGAACAAACCAAAAGTAGTGAAACAAAAATGAATATTATCAACAACAGTATCAATATTAGTTACAATTTCAACATAGCAGTGATTAAAAATCCCTCATTGACATCATCATTAGACATTTATAAAAAAAATTCAAAAAAACAACAATAGTGTCACAGTGGCTTAAACTTGCATCCCATCTTATAAGCTTGACAACACACTGTGTCCAATATTTTCAAAAAGATAAATATTTTTGGTTCATTTAATAGTTAAAACTAATTTACATTATTACAATCAGTTGATAAAACATTGTCCTTTACAATTATAAAAGCTTTTTACAAAAATCTACTACTCTGCTTGCATGTCTGCAGACTGGGGTAGATCCTGCTGAAATCCTATGTATCGAATGAATAGAGAATCGTTTTGAATCGGGAAAAAAATCGTTTTTGAATCGAGAATCGTGTTGAATTGAAAAAAAACATCGATTTTGAATCGAATCGTGACCCCAAGAATCGATATTGAATCGAATCGTGGGACACCCAAAGATTCACAGCCCTAGCTACTAGTGTGCATTAAACAGAGGTGGGACCAAGTCATTGTTTTGCAAGTCACAAGTAAGTCTCAAGTCTTTGCCCTCAAGTCCGAGTCAAGTCCCGAGTCAAGACAGGCAAGCCCCGAGTCAAGTCCAAAGTCAAGACTGGAAAGTCTCAAGTCAAGTCCTAAGTCCTGCATTTTGAGTTTCGAGTCCTTTCAAGTCCTTTTAACCACAGACTAATATATTAACACAGATTGTGTATGCTTTTCAAACGCTGTATTTATTTATTAAAACAAGTGCATTTTAAATTGCAGGAAAGAAAATTGTGCTGACATTGCACTTTATAATAGCACTATTAACCAGTCATTTTAAACATTAACTCATTCCTTTACAGAACAAACACATTGAAAAATAAAGTGCAAATTTACTTATTTGTACAAAAGTGTTAACATTGAAAAAACATGACATATACGTGAACATAACAAAAAAGTTGTACTTTTTATATGTCAGGGCCCTATGCTGCATTGCATCTGCAAAAGACCAAATTAGCCAAGAGTCTGTCAGTCATTTGTGCACGATGGGGGCGTAGTATGATGCCACCATGGCTGAAAACTCGCTCCACTGGAGCACTGGAGGCAGGCACTGCCAAGACTCTCATGGCCACTCGGAACAGTGAAGGAAGAGTCTTCATGTTCAATGCCCAGAACAAAAGGGGGGAGAGAGTTGTTTTGGGTTGGTGCACTACTTGTAAGTGTATCTTGTGTTTTTTATGTTGATTTAATTAAAAAAAAACATTTTATTTCTTGTGCGGCCCGATACCAATCGATCCACGGACCAGTACCGGGCCGCGGCCCGGTGGTTGGGGACCACTGAGGTAAACAACCAACAGTATGTCAGAAAGCTAGCTAAAACGGTACATATATTCATAATATAGTATACATTTTAACTGACCTTTATTTTACTATTTTTGTCTTTTTTTAGGTGGCTAAAATACGCGGTGCTGCTGACCGCCGTCTAACGTTACGTGTGATATATTGACTAACGTAACCCTGCTTAAAAAAAAAATCACTGAACAAAAAGTATGAATAAGGTAGTGAACTGCAACAGATTCCCGTGTTTGCAATAACGTTATAACGTTAGCAGTGAGTTTACAGCCTCACTGATTTAACTACACAGCAAATAAAAGTCACGTTACTGCCAATAAACGTTATCTTACATTCCAAACTTACCGTTCTTTGTGCAACTTCAAATGCCGGACGAAGTTGGAAGTTGTTGCCTCTCCATCAGTAATTTTCGAACCGCATGTGTTGCATACTGCAAACCGTTTTGTGTTGACCACCTCGTAATTTTTATACCCAAACAAAATTATTTTAGGTATCATTTTTTGTTCACTGGCGTGTGGTTTGGACATGTCTTCTTCGTTGGTTGTCCTGCAATTTGATTGGATGAATGCTGTGTGATGAAAACAAAGTAGATCTAATTTGATTGGCTGTTGTACTGAGACCACACCAGCTGACACACGCAACGCTGAGAGACAAGTACACAATGAAAAATACGGAGCGCTCCCGAATAACTTTTTCATCTTTGGGTTTTGGGGAAAGTAGCAAGTCATGTCAAGTCATGTCAATTCAAAAGGCTCAAGTCCAAGTGAAGTCACAAGTCATTGATGTTAAAGTCTAAGTCGAGTTGCAAGTCTTTTTACATTTTGTCAAGTCGAGTCTAAAGTCATCAAATTCATGACTCGAGTCTGACTCGAGTCCAAGTCATGTGACTCGAGTCCACACCTCTGGCATTAAATACTGTAAATTGTTGGAGAAAGGAATATTTGATCAAATAATTACATTGTTGGAGGAATATATGACACAATTAGGTTGGAATTCTACTTGTGTGCTTTAAAAATGTCCACGTACCAAAGCATTACTTGAGGATTTCTGCACAGAATGTTCTTACCTCACAATGCAAAATTACCAGGACAGAAATACTCATAAAGATGTTCCTGTGTGTAGTTCACAACTATTAAAGCTCAGCCTTTTTAAAAAAAAAAACATTTTTTTTCCTCCCTTGTCCTAACATTCATTATACTTCTGTGACCTCCAGGTGGGGGTGTATAGGCTACCTCTGCGATGCCCCCTCCTCCCATCATTTCTTTGCACACCACCAGCTCATTTCCGGGACTTTTTTCACACACACGAACACACACGCGCACGCACACACACACACGCACGCACACACACAGGTGAGGATCTCGCCAGACGTCACTGCAAGCGGCAATTGGGCGGATGGTGCACATGGGTCTTAATTAGGCAAGAAGGAGCAATCCCGGGGAACAAGCGGCAGCCGCAGTCTGATTAGACTCTCCCAGCGCCAGGCCCTCTTGAGATTGCTTGCAGGTCAAACTTCTCGCTCGACACACACACACACACACACACGTTGCTTTCTTTTCAAATCTAAAGCCCCGCAGGAGGCAGCCTATGCAAATATTGAAACTCTTTGCCTTCACAGCGCGGTGATGTGACCTATTTGCACTGCAACTAATGAGTTGCTCGTTTAGATTATTATTTGGTAAAAAAAATATTACATTAAATCATGTGTCATGTATAGTTGTTTATCTATTAAAGCCCTTTTGAGCTCATCCATAATCACAGATTCAATGAAACACATTATTTTGTCATTAAATTAACATTAAGGCACAAGTGAGTTTTGGGGCTAGAGCTCCCCCTGCAGTTGTGGAGTGCAACTGACTTTGACGCCCACTGGTAAATGTGTTAAAACGCAAATTAAGAAGGATTTTGAATATATGATAGCGACTAGTGTTGTCCCGATACCAATGTTTTGGTATTTTTCAGTACTTTTCGGTACTTTTCTTAATAAAGAGGACCACGAAAAACTTAATTATTGGCTTTATTTTCAATCAATCAATCAATCAATCTTTATTTATATAGCCCTAAATCACAAGTGTCTCAAAGGGCTGCACAAGCCACAACGACATCCTCGGTACAAAGCCCACATACGGGCAAGGAAAAACTCACCCCAGTGGGACGTCGATGTGAATGACTATGAGAAACCTTGGAGAGGACCGCATATGTGGGTAACCCCCCCCCCTCTAGGGGAGACCGAAAGCAATGGATGTCGAGTGGGTCTGACATAATATTGTGAGAGTCCAGTCCATAGTGGATCCAACATAATAGTAAGAGTCCAGTCCATAGTGGGGCCAGCAGGACACCATCCCGAGCGGAGACGGGTCAGCAGCGTAGAGATGTTCCCAGCCGATGCACAGGCGAGCGGTCCACCCCGGGTCCCGACTCTGGACAGCCAGCACTTCATCCATGGCCACCGGACCTGTGCCCCCCCCCCCCCCCCTCAAGGAAAAGGGGAGCAGAGGAGAAAAGAAAAGAAACGGCAGATCAACTGGTCTAACAGGGGGGCTATTTAAAGGCTAGAGTATACAAATGAGTTTTAAGATGGGACTTAAATGCTTCTACTGAGGTAGCATCTCTAATTGTTACCGGGAGGGCATTCCATAGTACTGGAGCCCGAATAGAAAACGCTCTATAGCCCGCAGACTTTTTTTGGGCTCTGGGAATCACTAATAAGCCGGAGTTCTTTGAACGCAGATTTCTTGCCGGGACATATGGTACAATGCAATCGACAAGATAGGACGGAGCTAGACCGTGTAGTATTTTATACGTAAGTAGTAAAACCTTAAAGTCACATCTTAAGTGCACAGGAAGCCAGTGCAGGTGAGCCAGTATAGGCGTAATATGATCAAACTTTCTTGTTCTTGTCAAAAGTCTAGCAGCCGCATTTTGTACCAACTGTAATTTTTTAATGCTAGACATAGGGAGACCCGAAAATAATACGTTACAGTAGTCGAGACGAGACGTAACGAACGCATGAATAATGATCTCAGCGTCGCTAGTGGATAAAATAGAACGAATTTTAGCGATATTACGGAGATGAAAGAAGGCCGTTTTAGTAACACTCTTAATGTGTGACTCAAACGAGAGAGTTGGGTGGAAGATAATACCCAGATTCTTTACTGATTCGCCTTGTGTAATTGTTTGGTTGTCAAATGTTAAGGTGGTATTATTAAATAAATGTCGGTGTTTAGCAGGACCGATAATCAGCATTTCCGTTTTCTTGGCGTTGAGTTGCAAGAAGTTAGCGGACATCCATTGTTTAATTTCATTAAGACACGCCTCCAGCTGACTACAATCCGGCGTGTTGGTCAGCTTTAGGGGCATGTAGAGTTGGGTGTCATCAGCATAGCAATGAAAGCTAACACCGTATTTGCGTATTTTAACAAAACAATCTTAGGGTACATTAAACATATGTTTCTTATTGCAATTCTGTCCGTAAATACAATAGTGAACGTACGAGTCAACTTGTCTTTTAGTACTAAGTAAAGAAAAAAGGCTCCTAATTTAGCTGCTGACATATGCAGTAACATATTGTGTCATTTATCATTCTATTATTGTGTCAACATTATTCAGGACAAGTGGTAGAAAATGTATTATTAATCTACTTGTTCATTTACTGTTAATATCTGCTTACTTTCTCTTTTAACATGTTCTATCTACACTTCTGTTAAAATGTAATAATCACTTATTCTTCTGTAGTTAGGATGCTTTACTTTAGTTTTGTATGATACCACAAATTTAGGTATCAATTCGATACCGAATAGTTACATTGGTCATATTCAAAGTTCTCGTGTGTCCTGGGACATATTTCTTGAGTTTATAAACATCATATAACTTTCAAAAAAACGAAAAAAGATTTTGTGGTGCTAAGAAATATCGATGTAATCATAGTAGTATTGACTTGATTGATTGATTGAAACTTTCATTAGTAGATTGCACAGTGAAGAACATATTCTGTACAATTGACCACTAAATGGTAACACCCGAATAAGTTTTCCAACTTGTTTAAGTCGGGTTCCACTTAAATTGATTCATGATACAGATACATACTATTTTCATAATACAGTCATCACACAAGATAATCATCAGAGTATATACAATGAATTATTTACATTATTTACAATCCGGGGTGTGGGATATGGAGGGGTGGGGGGGGTGTTTAGGATTGGTTGGTATCAACACTTCAGTCATCAACAATTAGACTAGATACACACCTGTACTTGGTATCATCATTGGCTTCTTGATCTTAGCGCTGCTTTCGATACCGTCGATCATAATATTTTATTAGAGCGTATCAAAACACGTATTGGTATGTCAGACTTAGCTTTGTCGTGGTTTAACTCTTATCTTACTGACAGGATGCAATGCGTCTCCCATAATAATGTGACCTCGGACTATGTTAAGGTAACGTGCGGAGTTCCTCAGGGTTCGGTTCTTGGCCCTGCACTCTTTAGTATTTACATGCTGCCGCTAGGCGACATCATACGCAAATACGGTGTTAGCTTTCATTGCTATGCTGATGACACCCAACTCTACATGCCCCTAAAGCTGACCAACACGCCGGATTGTAGTCAGCTGGAGGCGTGTCTTAATGAAATTAAACAATGGATGTCCGCTAACTTCTTGCAACTCAACGCCAAGAAAACGGAAATGCTGATTATCGGTCCTGCTAAACACCGACATTTATTTAATAATACCACCTTAACATTTGACAACCAAACAATTACACAAAGCGACTCAGTAAAGAATCTGGGTATTATCTTCCACCCAACTCTCTCCTTTGAATCACACATTAAGAGTGTTACTAAAACGGCCTTCTTTCATCTCCGTAATATCGCTAAAATTCGTTCTATTTTATCCACTAGCGACGCTGAGATCATTATTCATGCGTTCGTTACGTCTCGTCTCGACTACTGTAACGTATTATTTTCGGGTCTCCCTATGTCTAGCATTAAAAAATTACAGTTGGTACAAAATGCGGCTGCTAGACTTTTGACAAGAACAAGAAAGTTTGATCATATTACGCCTATACTGGCTCACCTGCACTGGCTTCCTGTGCACTTAAGATGTGACTTTAAGGTTTTACTACTTACGTATAAAATACTACACGGTCTAGCTCCGTCCTATCTTGTCGATTGCATTGTACCATATGTCCCGGCAAGAAATCTGCGTTCAAAGAACTCCGGCTTATTAGTGATTCCCAGAGCCCAAAAAAAGTCTGCGGGCTATAGAGCGTTTTCTATTCGGGCTCCAGTACTATGGAATGCCCTCCCGGTAACGATTAGAGATGCTACCTCAGTAGAAGCATTTAAGTCCCATCTTAAAACTCATTTGTATACTCTAGCCTTTAAATAGCCCCCCTGTTAGACCAGTTGATCTGCCGTTTCTTTTCTTTTCTCCTCTGCTCCCCTTTTCCTTGAGGGGGGGGGGGGCACAGGTCCGGTGGCCATGGATGAAGTGCTGGCTGTCCAGAGTCGGGACCCGGGGTGGACCACTCGCCTGTGCATCGGCTGGGAACATCTCTACGCTGCTGACCCGTCTCCGCTCGGGATGGTGTCCTGCTGGCCCCACTATGGACTGGACTCTTACTATTATGTTGGATCCACTATGGACTGGACTCTCACAATATTATGTCAGACCCACTCGACATCCATTGCTTTCGGTCTCCCCTAGAGGGGGGGGGTTACCCACATATGCGGTCCTCTCCAAGGTTTCTCATAGTCATTCACATCGACGTCCCACTGGGGTGAGTTTTTCCTTGCCCGTATGTGGGCTTTGTACCGAGGATGTCATTGTGGCTTGTGCAGCCCTTTGAGACACTTGTGATTTAGGGCTATATAAATAAAGATTGATTGATTGATTGATTGATTGATTGATTGATCATTACAGTGGATGTTAGGTGTAGATCCACCAATGGCGTTTGTTTACATTGTCACGCCATTGTCAGGGATGATACTTGTAAGAAACGTACTTTAGTTGTCGCCATGGAGGCGAGGATTAGTGATTTAGAAGTAGCTACAACACTGCCGAATGGGGCTGGACTTTAGCCGCGAGCTAGCTAGCCATGTCTCAAAGCACCTCTTCCTGAGGGCGTTTCAGTGTTATAAGTTCACTTTTATCTTTAGTTTTTAAGCCAAAATGCGTCCGTTCTCCCTTTTCTGTCTACACACTGTGTCTGCTTGTAAGTACGCCATGATTGTGCGCTGCCGAACATGCTCCTCTGCTCGTAAACCAGCAATGTCATGACGTGACGACGACAGAGGGGTAGGGGGGTGGGGGACCGGTACTTTTTAGAGGCGGTATAGTACCGAATATGATTCATTAGCATCGCGATACTGTACCAATACCGGTATACCGTACAACCCTAATAGCGACCAACCACTTTAGGACCTGTTTTTAAAGCACACGCTAATGATAAGTTTGTTTTATTTGTTGTTGACAGTTGCAAAATAACACCAAAAGTTCTTATCTGATCGACATTGACCATTGAATTGTGGCACAGATCTGAATAAGAGGCATTAGGGTTTTTTTTTCCTTTTTTTATTTCTCAATAAATAATGCATGAATCTTATATGCTTGTGCAAGATCAGGTTTACAGTCGGGACCACTCGAGGCTAAATGTGGGCCCTAAGCAGACTTTTATTAGGGCAACCTCCATCCTCATTACACATTTTACACAATTTGTGATTTATGTGAAAAAAAATTATACTTTTTTTTTTTTTTTTTTAAATCAAACCTGAATTTATTTTGATGCATGTTTTGTACTAAATCTAATTCATGTAAAATAAACTGTACAATGCAAAACAAAATAATTTTAAACAGCTTTATGACACGTTTAGAATCCTTTCAATAGCTCCGAATGGGATTGAAACCAGTACCTCTGCCGTAAAATAGATCTCATGGGCCCCACAAAAACAAGTGTGACTATAGCTAGGAACATTATTATATGTGCAAACATTTTTTTAATCTAAATAAAAAAAAAAAATAATTAAAAAAATAAAAATAAATAAACTAACAACAAATAAATAAAATGTTATATGAAGTGCATTGTCAATGCAAAACGGGGTACTATGCACAGTGAGTGTGCTGAAACCAAAGGGCCCCCACCCAATCAGGGGCCCCTGATTTGACGGCGGAATGCAATGATTGTTGTTCATAGCTGTCAATCATAGACAGCTCAGCTTTGTGTAGCGATTGTTTACTCTCTCTCTCTCTCTCTCTCTCTCTCTCGGCTGTATTGTTCTTTCCTACTGCTCCGAGCAAGGCACTAACCCAGGTCATCGGTGTGAGAGGCCAGCATCCTGACTACTGAGCTAAGAGCACCGACAATCTCCCGGACCGCCAACAATATTCTAAATCTGTTAATGTATGTAAAATCTAAAAAAAAATTTTTAAGTGTGTTTTCAGGGCGGTATCAAAGCCATTTCTCTGATATCTTGGCTGTCTGCTTAGGGTCGTTGTCCTGCTGAAAGTTGAACCGTCGCCCCAGTTGAGGTTCAAGAGCGCTCTGGAGCAGGTTTTCATCCAGAATGTGTCTGTACATTGCTGCATTCATCTTTCCCTCTATCCTGATTAGTCTTCCACTTCTTGCTTGCTGCAAAACATCCCCACAGCCTGCTTTCCTCCAAACATGACACCTGGCATCCACGCCAAAGAGTTTAATCTTTGTCTCATCAGACCAGAGGATTTTGTTTCTCATGCTCTGAGAGTCTTTCAGGTGCATTTTGGCAAACTTTTACTAAGAAATGGCTTCCGTCTGCCTACTCTACCATACAGGCCTGATTGGTGGATTCCTGCAGAGATGGTTGTCCTTCTGGAAGGTTCTCATTTCTCCACAGAGGAATGCTGTGGCTCTAACAAAGTGAGCATCGGGCTCTTGGTCACCTCCCTGACTCGAGCCCTTCTTCCCCGATCGCTCATTATAGACGGCCGGCCAGCTCTAGGAAGAGTCCCGGTGGTTACAAACTTCTTTCATTTACGGATGATGGAGGACACTGTGCTCATTGAGACCTTCGAGGCAGCAGATATTTTTTCCGAACTCTTCCCCAGATTTGTGCCTCGGACGTCTACAAAAAGAATCCTTCGACTTCATTCTTGGTTTGTGTTCTGCCATGCACTGTCAAGTGTGGGACTTTATACAGGTAAAAGCCAGTAAATTAGAATATTTTGAAAAACTTGATTTATTTCAGTAATTGCATTCAAAAGGTGTAACTTGTACATTATATGTATTCATTGCACACAGACTGATGCATTCAAATGTTTATTTCATTTAATTTTGATGATTTGAAGTGGCAACAAATGAAAATCCAAAATTCCGTGTGTCACAAAATAAGAATATTGTGTAAGGCTAATACAAAAAAGGGATTTTTAGAAATGTTGGCCAACTGAAAAGTATGAAAATGAAAAATATGAGCATGTACAATACTCAATACTTGGTTGGAGCTCCTTTTGCCTCAATTACTGCGTTAATGCGGCGTGGCATGGAGTCGATGAGTTTCTGGCACTGCTCAGGTGTTATGAGAGCCCAGGTTGCTCTGATAGTGGCCTTCAACTCTTCTGCGTTTTTGGGTCTGGCATTCTGCATCTTCCTTTTCACAATACCCCACAGATTTTCTATGGGGCTAAGGTCAGGGGAGTTGGCGGGCCAATTTAGAACAGAAATACCATGGTCCGGAAACCAGGCACGGGTAGATTTTGCGCTGTGTGCAGGCGCCAAGTCCTGTTGGAACTTGAAATCTCCATCTCCATAGAGCAGGTCAGCAGCAGGAAGCATGAAGTGCTCTAAAACTTGCTGGTAGACGGCTGCGTTGACCCTGGATCTCAGGAAACAGAGTGGACCGACACCAGCAGATGACATGGCACCCCAAACCATCACCCAACCATGCAAATTTTGCATTTCCTTTGGAAATCGAGGTCCCAGAGTCTGGAGGAAGACAGGAGAGGCACAGGATCCACGTTGCCTGAAGTCTAGTGTAAAGTTTCCACCATCAGTGATGGTTTGGGGTGCCATGTCTTCTGCTGGTGTCGGTCCACTCTGTTTCCTGAGATCCAGGGTCAACGCAGCCGTCTACCAGCAAGTTTTAGAGCACTTCATGCTTCCTGCTGCTGACCTGCTCTATGGAGATGGAGATTTCAAGTTCCAACAGGACTTGGCGCCTGCACACAGCGCAAAATCTACCCGTGCCTGGTTTACAGACCATGGTATTTCTGTTCAAAGATTGTATCCTATTCTAAAGTAAGGCTGTAACATAACAAAATGTGGGAAAAGTGAAGTGCTGTGAATACTTGATGTTATGTGGACATATGTAAACAATTCCAAAATTGATTTGTGTATTTATTTAGTATGAAACACAAAATAATGACATTAGTGCTAATTTGGGGCACTAAGAGACATTTTATTTAGAGGTGCTTCCATTACAAAAAACTGTTTACAGTTTTTTAAAGTGTGTGAAACAACTTTTATACTACTTGACTAAAACTTGTGTTGATATATTACACTAAAACAAAAATAATGGAAAACAAATTATTCCAACAATTAAAACAAAAAATTATATATATATATATATATATATATATATATATATATATATATATATATATATATATATATATATATATATATATATATATATATATATATATATATATACACATATATATATATTTATTTTTATTTTATTTTTTTTAATTGTTGGAATAATTTGTTTTCCATTATTTATATATATATATATATATATATATATATATATATATATATATATATATATATATATATATATATATATATATATATATATATATATATATATATATATATACATATATATATATATATATATATATATATATATATATATATATATATATATTTATTTATTTATTTATTTTTTTTAAATTGTTGGAATAATTTGTTTTCCATTATTTATATATATATATATATATATATATATATATATATATATATATATATATATATATATATATATATATATATATATATATATATATATATAAAAATAATGGAAAACAAATTATTCCAACAATGTGTTTTCCATTATTTATATATATATATATTTCCATTATATATATATATATATATATATATATATATATATATATATATATATATATATATATATATATATATATATATATATATATATATATATATATATATATATATATATATATATATATATATATATATATATATATATATATATATATATATATATATATATGTATATATATATATATATATATATATATAATGGAAAACAACTTATTCCAACAATTTAAAAAAATATATATATTGTTGGAATAATTTGTTTTCCATTATTTTTTTTTAGTGTCACAACTCCTACCAGGAATGGAGCCATACAAAATCAGCGCATTAACGCTGCGCGCCATGAGGGACAGTAACAACATCACAGAAAATGTGCTTTTATATTCCTATCAGTGACAGAACCGGAAGGGGCTGGGAATAAGTTTGCAGTAAAGTGCCCTGTCATTCAAAATGACATCCTACCCAGAAGGCAGAAGGCATCAAAACAATGTTGAGAACTTGTTGAATTAGGTCCTGACGTTGATCAACTCAAACATAATGTTGCTTTTTGACGACATTTAGTCAATGTCAGGTTGTGACGTTGATTTGACCTTTGAAATCTGGTCCTTTCCCAACCAACAACGTGGATTCAACTTTGGACATCAACGTTGTTTCATTTTACAAATACAACTACAAAACCCAAAACCAGTGAAGTTGGCAGGTTGTGTAAATCGTAAATAGAATACAGAACACAATGATTTGCAAATCCTTAAATTCAATTGAATACACTGCAAAGACAGTGTATTCAAAGGTCTGGACTACAGGCAGGCCAGTCTAGTACCCACACTCTTTTACTATGAAGCCATGCTGTTGTAACATGTGCAGAATGTGGCTTGGCATTGTTTTGCAGAAATAAGCAGGGGCGTCCATGAAAAAGACGTTTCTTATATGGCAACATATGTTGCTCCAAATCCTGTATGTACCTTTCAGCATTAATGGTGCCTTCACAGATGTGTAAGTTACCCATGCCTTTGGCACTAATACACCCCCAATACCATCACAGATGCTGGCTTTTGAACTTTGCGCCTATAACAGTCCGGATGGTTCTTTTCCACTTTGTTCCGGAGGACACGACGTCCACAGTTTCCAAAAAAAATTTGAAATGTGGACTCGTCAGACCACAGAACACTTTTCCACTTTGCATCAGTCCATCTTAGATGAGCTCTGGCCCAGCGAAGCCGGCAGCGCTTCTGGGTGTTGTTGATAAATGGCTTTCGCTTCTGGGTGTTGTTGTTAAATGTATTTCGCTTTGTATAGTAGAGTTTTAACTTGCACTTACAGATGTAGCGACAAACTTTAGTTACTGACAGTGGTTTTCTGAAGTGTTTCTGAGCCCATGTGGTGATATCCTTTACACACTGATGTCCTTTTTTGATGCAGTATGCTTACGTGCAGTGATTTCTCCAGATTCTCCGAACCTTTTGATGATATTATGGACGGTAGATGGTGAAATCCCTAAATTCCTTGCAATAGCTGGTTGAGAAATGTTGTTCTTAAACTGTTCGACAATTTGCTCACGCATTTGTTCACAAAGTGGTGACCCTCGCCCCATCCTTGTTTGTGAATGACTGAGCATTTCGTGGAAGCTGCTTTTATACCCAATCATGGCACCCACCTGTTCCCAATTAGCCTGTTCACCTGTGGGATGTTCCAAATAAGTGTTTGATGAGCATTCTTTCAACTTTACCAGTCTTTTTTGCCACTTGTGCCAGCTTTTTTGAAACCCGTTGCAGGCATCAAATTCCAAATGAGCTAATATTTGCAAAAAATAACAAAGTTTACCAGTTGGAACATTAAGTATCATGTCTTTGCAGTCTATTCAATTGAATATAAGTTGAAAAGGATTTGCAAATCATCGTATTCTGTTTTTATTTACGTTTTACACAACGGCGACTTGCAGCTGAGATAGACTCCAGCACCCCCCGCGACCCCAAAAGGGACAAGCGGTAGAAAATGTATGGATGGGTGGACAACGTGCCAACTTCACTGGTTTTGGGTTTTGTATGTGCAACGTTGTTTCAAAGTCAGTTTTAAAGGCAATGTATGTATAATCAACATTGTATCAAAGTCCTGTGCCTGTGGGGTGCATGCATTTCCATCCATTCATCCATCTTCTTCCGCTTATCCGAGGTCGGGTCGCGGGGGCAGCAGCCTAAGCAGGGAAGCCCAGACTTTCCTCTCCCCAGCCACTTCGTCCAGCTCCTCCCGGGGGATCCCGAGGCGTTCCCAGGCCAGCCGGGAGACATAGTCTTCCCAACGTGTCCTGGGTCTTCCCCGTGGCCTCCTACCGGTTGGACGTGCCCTAAACACCTCCCTAGGGAGGCGTTCGGGTGGCATCCTGACCAGATGCCCGAACCACCTCATCATGCATTTCCTCACGCAAAAATAAAAGGCCTCCATGGATATGTGGGGACCTACGCACGGCATGTGATCTGCGTATAGGCATCCGTGGTGTCCAGGCAGGTCCATATAAGACCCACTTTTATTCTCTGGCTTTTAACACTACGTGAGTTGTGTGGTCCTCTGTTGTCCTCTGTGTTTTTAAAATTTTGATTTCTATTTACTGTTTTAATTGGTTTTACCCTTTTAATCATATTTATTTTCGCGCCAACCTATCTCTCCGACCTCCTTCAGCCTTACTGCCCCACCCAATCCTTAAGATCAGCCGATCAGCTGCTGTTGACGGTCCCTGACACAAGGCTGAAGCTTAGAGGTGACAGAGCTTTCGCCGTTGCTGCTCCCAAGCTCTGGAACGACCTACCCCTGAGTGTTAGACAAGCCTCCTCTCTTCCTGTTTTTAAATCTCTCTTAAAAACATACTTTTATTCCATGGCTTTTAACACTGAGTGATATCCATCCTGCAATGGCGCCCCATAATACACCTGCTGTGATCCTGTTTTTATGTTTTTATGTTTTTATTAATTCTATTTTAATTATTTATTTTCTATCGTGTTCTGTTTGTGTTGTGTTGTGTTTGCTCGGTACTCGTGTTATCTTTTAACCTGCTCATTGTACAGCACTTTGGCTACCCCTGTGGTAAATTTTAAATGTGCTCTATAAATAAAGTTGATTTGATTTGATTTGATTTATTTTATATTGTTTTTAATTGTGTTTAATATCGTTGTGCAGCACTTTGGAAACATTTTGTTGTTTAAATGTGCTATGTAAATAAAGTGGATTGGATTGGATTGGATATAAAGTGGCCACAGTCACCATACTGTTGTAAAAACCACGTGGCGCACTTATTACAGGGACCACCGCGATGATTATGAAGCTGTTATTTGAAGGTCAGATTTTTACATACTGTTGCTTTAAAGCGGGCGTCACATGATCCCTTACGGGAGTCATGGTAATTAGCAGAGGGGAGCAGACTACCATCATAAACTATTTAAATGAGCAGCATCAAATACAGGTAAAAGCCAGTAAATTAGAATATTTTGAAAAACTTGATTTATTTCAGTAATTGCATTCAAAAGGTGTAACTTGTGCATTATATTTATTCATTGCACACAGACTGATGCATTCAAATGTTTATTTCATTTAATTTTGATGATTTGAAGTGGCAACAAATGAAAATCCAAAATTCCGTGTGTCACAAAATTAGAATATTACTTAAGGCTAATACAAAAAAGGGATTTTTAGAAATGTTGGCCAACTGAAAAGTATGAAAATGAAAAATATGAGCATGTACAATACTCAATACTTGGTTGGCGCTCCTTTTGCCTCAATTACTGCGTTAATGCGGCGTGGCATGGAGTCGATGAGTTTCTGGCACTGCTCAGGTGTTATGAGAGCCCAGGTTGCTCTGATAGTGGCCTTCAACTCTTCTGCGTTTTTGGGTCTGGCATTCTGCATCTTCCTTTTCACAATACCCCACAGATTTTCTATGGGGCTAAGGTCAGGGGAGTTGGCGGGCCAATTTAGAACAGAAATACCATGGTCCGTAAACCAGGCACGGGTAGATTTTGCGCTGTGTGCAGGCGCCAAGTCCTGTTGGAACTTGAAATCTCCATCTCCATAGAGCAGGTCAGCAGCAGGAAGCATGAAGTGCTCTAAAACTTGCTGGTAGACGGCTGCGTTGACCCTGGATCTCAGGAAACAGAGTGGACCGACACCAGCAGGTGACATGGCACCCCAAACCATCACTGATGGTGGAAACTTTACACTAGACTTCAGGCAACGTGGATCCTGTGCCTCTCCTGTCTTCCTCCAGACTCTGGGACCTCGATTTCCAAAGGAAATGCAAAATTTGCATGGTTGGGTGATGGTTTGGGGTGCCATGTCATCTGCTGGTGTCGGTCCACTCTGTTTCCTGAGATCCAGGGTCAACGCAGCCGTCTACCAGCAAGTTTTAGAGCACTTCATGCTTCCTGCTGCTGACCTGCTCTATGGAGATGGAGATTTCAAGTTCCAACAGGACTTGGCGCCTGCACACAGCGCAAAATCTACCCGTGCCTGGTTTACGGACCATGGTATTTCTGTTCTAAATTGGCCCGCCTGACCTTAGCCCCATAGAAAATCTGTGGGGTATTGTGAAAAGGAAGATGCAGAATGCCAGACCCAAAAACGCAGAAGAGTTGAAGGCCACTATCAGAGCAACCTGGGCTCTCATAACACCTGAGCAGTGCCAGAAACTCATCGACTCCATGCCACGCCGCATTAACGCAGTAATTGAGGCAAAAGGAGCTCCAACCAAGTATTGAGTATTGTACATGCTCATATTTTTCATTTTCATACTTTTCAGTTGGCCAACATTTCTAAAAATCCCTTTTTTGTATTAGCCTTAAGTAATATTCTAATTTTGTGACACACGGAATTTTGGATTTTCATTTGTTGCCACTTCAAATCATCAAAATTAAATGAAATAAACATTTGAATGCATCAGTCTGTGTGCAATGAATAAATATAATGTACAAGTTACACCTTTTGAATGCAATTACTGAAATAAATCAAGTTTTTCAAAATATTCTAATTTACTGGCTTTTACCTGTATTAGAGGGACCGCCGCGATGATTATGAAGCTGTTATTTGAAGGTCAGATGTTTACATACTGTTGCTTTAAAGCGGGCGTCCCATGATCCCTTACGGGAGTCATGGTAATTAGCAGAGGGGAGCAGACTACCATCATAAACTATTTAAATGAGCAGCATCAAATACAGTCCAGTAACATTGCTGCGGTGCATAATGTTTTAAATATTGTGACTTTTTTTTTTGAAAGCAACTCTCCAAAGCACCAAACAGGAAGGAGAAGTCATTGAGAGTCTGGAGACAAACTTGTGAATGTTTAAAAGTCACAGAAATGTCACCCAGATGTAGTTCATCTACTGGCTGACTTCTAATGAGATGAAATTTGCCATAGACGTCCTTCCCGGGTTGTTCTCGGCAGCTCCATAGCAAGTGCGGCCCTGCAGCAGAACGCCTTTTCCATGCATGCTCTATTTAAGGTGCGCCACATTAAAACAGTACTTCTCCCCCCCCCCCACGCCCCCATGCTTTATTCAGGATGCATCACATGAGATAGAAAAACGAGCTTCCGCCCCCCTGGATCCCCAGCAAGTGACAAGCCGCAGAGGCTGAACCTTTTGCTCGGTCCTTCCCGAATAGTCGCACGCTCCGACAGGATTTCCCTGCGGTCCAAATCGCTGTCGGCGTCGGAGCCAAATTAAAAGGAAGCGCTGACAACTGTGCAGCAAGTACATAATGATACATGTTCTTGCAACTATTTGCAAAGCAGCGTTGGAAGTGTACCCTGTGGGGAAGGAAGGCACGTAGTAGGTGTGTGCAGGTGATGTGCTCTAATGAGCTTATGTTGGGGGGGGGGAGAGAAGTTGGGTCATCATAGGGTCCTTTTTTCTTTTGCACCAAAATGTATCGTTACATAACATACACTACAGGTAAAAGCCAGTAAATTAGAATATTTTGAAAAACTTGATTTATTTCAGTAATTGCATTCAAAAGGTGTAACTTGTACATTATATTTATTCATTGCACACAGACTGATGCATTCAAATGTTTATTTCATTTAATTTTGATGATTTGAAGTGGCAACAAATGAAAATCCAAAATTCCGTGTGTCACAAAATTAGAATATTACTTAAGGCTAATACAAAAAAGGGATTTTTAGAAATGTTGGCCAACTGAAAAGTATGAAAATGAAAAATATGAGCATGTACAATACTCAATACTTGGTTGGAGCTCCTTTTGCCTCAATTACTGCGTTAATGCGGCGTGGCATGGAGTCGATGAGTTTCTGGCACTGCTCAGGTGTTATGAGAGCCCAGGTTGCTCTGATAGTGGCCTTCAACTCTTCTGCGTTTTTGGGTCTGGCATTCTGCATCTTCCTTTTCACAATACCCCACAGATTTTCTATATTTTCTATATGACACTTTTGCGATGAAAACAGACGACTTAATAGCTGGCCACCATGCTGTCCCAAAATGTCCTCTACAATCCATGACGTCACGTGCCGGCGTCATCATACCGAGACGTTTTCAGCAGGATATTTCGCGCGAAATTTAAAATTGCACTTTAGTAAGCTAACCCGGCCGTATTGGCATGTGTTGCAATGTTAAGATTTCATCATTGATGTATAAACTATCAGACTGCGTGGTCGGTAGTAGTGGGTTTCAGTAGACCTTTAATGAAGTGACAATGCTGGCAGTTCCACAGAAAGATACCATTATTTTACAGATTTTTTCTGAATTGTTAAGATCAACCGCCTTTAATAAAGTGACGATGCAAACAGTTCTGCAGAAAAATACCTTTATTCTATGTTAGTATGGACATAGACTTTTATATAACAAGCTACATATTTAATGAAAGATAATTACTGTAATTTTACATGCATTTGAAAATAATTTAAGAAAACAGAAAATGCTATGTATAATTAATTTGATATTTTTCTGTAAAAAAAAATAGAAATATACATAGTTTGTCATTACTGGCATATTACTTAAAATAACAGGCGGATTGTTTATTTATAGATAATGTCTTCAATTCTACAGTTTTACAAACTTCTTTGAAAAAAAATAGAAAAATTACAGTAGAAATTTAGAGTCAAGTAAAGCTGCAAGCAGCGATGGACGGGACCGACTTTTGCTGGTGTTTCCTGCCTTTACCCATTCAACATATCTATACCTGCACATTACCTACCTTCCCTGCATCCTGGGGACACACTTGTGCTTCTTTCTTTCACCCATACAACATATCTATGTAATCATGTGATTTAACCTTCTCTGCATAGTAAGGTCAAGCTGGTACTTCCTGCCTGTACCCATTCAACTTATTTTCACCTGCACATTACCTACCTTCTCTGCATATTGGGGTCACACTTGTGCTTTCTGCCTTTACCCAGTCAACATATCTTTACCCGCACACTACCTACCTTGTCGGCATTGTGTGGTCACGCTGGTGCTTCCTGCTTTTGAGCTGCCATCTTGAGACGGCATCAGCGCAGCAGTTCTTTGAAGGCCTGTAAAATCAAAACCGGAGCAGTTATGAAAACTCTTTCATCAACATTTAATCAGAAGGGTTCAATCTCTCTCCTGTGCTAGTTTGAAGCCGACACGACAAACGCGCTCAGAGGAGATAATGTTTAAAAAAAAAAGGGTGACTGTTTTGACCCCACTTTTGTTTTGAAGGGGGAATTGCAAACTTCCTGTTGATTTTTGCTGGGAGTTGTCATTGAATTAAATATAGGTCCAAGTGAGACCTACATAGAGGTTTTTGTTTCATGTCTCTAAGACATTCCTACCGGAAGTTACAAGCAGGTTTGTCTGTGTTTTCTTCCTAGGAGCAGTTTTGTCTGTGTTTTATTCCCAGGGGGCGCTAGAGCGCAATTTTGAGCTTTCGGGTTTGGTTTTTTATTAGATCGCAATTTCTGCAAGTCCTGATGAGTGTGTCCAGTTTGGTGAGTTTTGAAGCATTTTAAGAGGGTCAAATTACAGCTCAAAGAGGCAAAAATGACTGTTTTTACGAAATGTTTGTTTTAAAGGGGGAATTGCCAACTTCCTGTTGATTTTTGCTGAAGAATGTCAGTGTATGAAAACTAGGTCTAAGTCAGACCTACATAGAGGTTTTTGTTTCATATCTCTACGATACTCCTACTAGAAGTTACAGGCCGTTTTGTCTGTCTTTTTTCCTAGGAGGCGCTAGAGCGCAATTTTGAGTTTTGGGGTTTTGTTTTTTATTAGATGGCAATTTTCACCAGTCCTGGTGTGTGTGTCAAATATGGTGAGTTTTGAAGCATGTTAAGGGGGTCAAATTAAAGCTCAAAGAGGCGGCGGTATAATAAAGAATAATAATAATTAAAGCTGCAAGCAGCGTTGTTCGGGCCCGCGTATTTGGCAGGTGCTAGTCCTAAGTGTCCCAATACTTTTGTCAAGTTTTAGTCCGAAGTGTCTCAATACTTTTGGCCAGTGTAGGTGTCCCAATACTTTTGTCCAGTGGTAGTCTTAAGTGTCCCAATACTTTTGTCCAGTTGTAGTCCTAAGTGTCCCAATACTTTTGTCAAGTTGTTGTCCTAAGTGTCCCAATACTTTTGGTCAGTGTAAGTGTCCCAATACTTTTGTCCAGTTGTAGTCCTAAGTGTCCCAATACTTTTGTCAAGTTGTTGTCCTAAGTGTCCCAATACTTTTGGTCAGTGTAAGTGTCCCAATACTTTTGTCCAGTGGCAGTCCTAAGTGTCCCAATACATTTGCCCAGTGGTAGTCCTAAGTGTCCCAATACTTTTGTCAAGTTGTAGTCCTAAGTGTCCCAATACTTTTGGCCAGTGTAAGTGTCCCAATACTTTTGTCCAGTGGTAGTCCTAAGTGTCCCAATACTTTTGTCCAGTTGTAGTCCTAAGTGTCCCAATACTTTTGTCAAGTTGTAGTCCTAAGTGTCCCAATACTTTTGGCCAGTGTAAGTGTACCAATACTTTTGTCCAGTGGTAGTCCTATGTGTCCCAATATTTTTGTCCAGTTGTAGTCCTAAGTGTCCCAATACTTTTGTCCAGTGTAAGCATCCCAATACTTTTGTCCAGTGGTAGTCCTAAGTGTCCCAATACTTTTGTCCAGTTGTAGTCCTAAGTGTCCCAATACTTTTGTCAAGTTGTAGTCCTAAGTGTCCCAATACTTTTGGCCAGTGTAAGTGTACCAATACTTTTGTCCAGTGGTAGTCCTATGTGTCCCAATATTTTTGTCCAGTTGTAGTCCTAAGTGTCCCAATACTTTTGTCCAGTGTAAGCATCCCAATACTTATGGCCAGTGGTAGTCCTATGTGTCCCAATACTTTGGTCCAGTTGTAGTCCTAAGTGTCCCAATAGTTTTGTCCAGTGTAGGTGTCCTAATAAATTTTTCCAGTGGTTGTCCTAAGTGTCCAAATACTTTAATCAAGTTTAAGCCACAAGTGTCCCAATACTTTAGGCAAGTTTTAGCCACAAGTGTCCCAATACTTTTGACCAGTGTAAGTGTCCCAATACATTTGTCCAGTGGTAGTAATAAGTTTCCCAATACTGTTGTCTACTTGTAGTCGTAAGTATCCCAATACTTTTGTGAAGTTGTAGTCCCAAGTGTCCCAATACTTTTGTCCATTTTTCGGCTTAAGTGTCCCAATACCTTTGTCTAGTGTACCTACCTAGTCTGCATTGTGTGGGCACGCTGGTGCATCCTGCTTGTAAGCAGCCATCTTAGAAAAACAGCAGCGCAGCATCATTAGCGCAGCGGTTCTTTGAAGGCTCATAAAATCAAAACCGGAGCGGTTATAAAAAAAGCACTTCTGTTGTTGTAATCAGAAGGGTTAAATCTCTTTCCTGTGTTAGTTTGAAGGCGAAACGACAAACGCGCTCAGAGGAGTTCGTTTTTGAAGGAAGGTGACCGGTTTTTAAAAAACAATTGTTTTGAAGGGGGAATAGCAAACTTCCTGTTGATTTTTGCTGGGAGTTGTCAATTTATGAAATGTAGGTCATAGAGGTGTTTGTTTCATCTCTCTCCGACCTTCCCAGTGGGAGTTACAGGCAGTTTTGTCAGATGTTTCATCCGAGGAGCAGTTTTTTGTGCGTTTTATTAAAAAATTGCTGTAGAGCACAATTTTTAGATTTGGGGTTAGGTTTTTTCATTAGATCACAGTTTTAGCCAGTCCTGATGTGTGTGTTCAGTCTGGTGAGTTTTGAAACATGTTAAGGGGGTCAAATTACAGCTCAAAGAGGCAAAAGTGACTGTTTTCAGTACTTTTTTGTCTTGAAGGGGGAATTGTCAACTTCCCGTTGATTTTAGCCCGAGAATGTACCATTATGAAAGTTAGGTCTGAGTCAGACCTACATAGAGGATTTTGTTTCATGTCTTTCCGACCTTCCTAGTGGGAGTTACAGGCAGTCTAGTTTTTTTTTTTTCCTAGGGAGCGCTAGAGAGCAATTTTGATTTTAGCAGTTTTTTTTTTTTTTTATTAAAAGACAATTTTCGCAGGTCCTGATGTGTGGGTCAAATATGGTGAGTTTTGAAGCATGTTAAGTGGGTCAAATTAGTGCTCAAAGAGGCGGCGGAAGAATAATAAAGAATAAAGAATAAAACGAACGAATAACAATAGGTCCTTATGTCCCATTGCATAAGAACTCCCTGTGGGAGTCCTTTTGCAATGGGCCATTGCGGGCCCTAATAAAAAACATTAGAAATTCAATAGGTCCTTATGTCCCATTGCATAAGGACTCCCTGTGGGAGTCCTTTTGCAATGGGCCATTGCGGGCCCTAATAAAGCCTTACAAATTCAATAGGGTCCTCTGTCCCAAAGGGACATTGCAGTTCCTAATTAACCATAAAAATAGGATTTTTTTTTTTTTTTTACAGTGTAGGGCTGAAGGGTTGTACTGGTTTGCTTCCGGCAATAGAGGGCGACCTGCAGGCTCGGAGAGATCCGCATTCCCGAACAATGTCCAGGGGGATCTTGAATCCACAATTCGTCCGTGAAGTCCTCCTCGACAATTCTCTCCCCAAAAAATCCGCTGCCTTCGTCTTCTATCCACAATCACGGCACCGACAGTTGTAATCACAGCTCCAAAACCATGGAATCGTAAAGCGTCCATCTTCCTAAATGGGATTTTACGAGGATTATGGCTCATGACGAATGTTGTCTGTGTTGGCCCTGCGATGAGTCGGCGACTTGTCCAGGGTGTACCCTGCCTTCCGCCCGAATGCAGCTGAGATAGGCTCCAGCGAAAATAGATGGATGGATGGACAATTTTAGAAGTATTGTTTTTAATTTGACGCAAAACCGCAATGGAAACTCAGGAAGTGAGTGTATGGCACACTCACTACCTGCATGGACACTGCACAGAATTGCACTGTATTAGTGGTGCCATAATGGTTATCTGCCATCTGCCGGGTTAAAATTAAAGTCTCTACATTGGACCTCCAAATAAAATGATGGTTTGTTTATTAAGATCCCCAATAGCTGCCGCAACTAAAATAAGACAATAAACGCATTCTTGCAGTACATGGCAATAACACCACATTCAGATCCATATGGATTGCATTCAATTGAGGTCATTTGTAAGTGCTATAATCGTCTGTGTCTGGCTGCTGTCTGTCTGTCGGACCACCGGGATTGTTTTTTTTTTTTTTTGTTTTTTTTTTTGGAGGAGTGCAGACACAACTCAGCGTCTCGTCTCCTACCAGGAGATGTGCGCTAATTAGGATGCGCTCCTCGCGTCTCTCGCTCAGGAGGATAACAAGGCTCATCTCAAGGCTGCCTGGAGACGAGCCTCACATCCACCATGAATCAAAACACGTCTGATGTGTCAGCACTCAGCAACCCCCCTGGACGTTGCAGACCCTCCACACCCGAGTCCTCGTTTCTGGGTGTGTCGGCATCAGTGCGGAAAGACACAAAGACACCTGCCGACGCACGTGGAGAGCATAACCACATATCATAGCAGTCAAAGATGAGATGGGGGTATGCGCCACTCGGGGCGACCAGCTTGTTTCGTTTGAAGCTCGATAATATTTGCGAGAGTTATCAATATTGCATGGGGGAAATATACATTACGTATGAATAAAGGGTTTAAAACTGTGAAACATGACTGATACACTGTCATACTTGCCAACCTTGAGACCTCCGATTTCGGGAGGTGGGGACGTGGTCCTTGGTGGGGCGGGGCGTGGTTAAGAGGGGAGGAGTATATTGACAGCTAGAATTCACCAAGTCAAGTATTTCATACATATATATATATATATATATATATATATATATATATATATATATGTATGTGTGGGGAAAAATCACAAGACTATTTCATCTCTACAGGCCTGTTTCATGAGGGGGGTACCCTCAATCGTCAGGAGATTTTAATGGGAGCATTCGCATACCATGGTTTATATAGGGCACAGAGTGGGTGGGTACAGGCTGGCCTAGGGGCGTGGTGATTGGCTCATGTGTTGCCTAGGAGGTGTTTCCGTCTATGGCGGCATGTTGTTACAATTTCGCTGCGCTTGTTGAGGGATGACAGGTCTGGACGGTAAATAATAAACAGTTTCTCTTTCAAGCATAGGTTGCATCTTTTATTACCACTATTGTAAGGTGTGCTGGATGCAAGAATTTGCCATGTTATTGAATATTCAACATTATTGTCTTTGAGGTCCCAAATGTGTTTGCTGAGTTCTGTGGTATTTCGCAGGTTTTTGTTCCTGAAAGAAGCCTTGTGATTGTTCCATCTGGTTTTGAATTCTCCCTCGGTTAATCCTACATATGTGTCGGATGTGTTAATGTCCTTGCGTATTACCTTAGATTGGTAGACAACTGATGTTTGTAAGCACCCCCCGTTGAGAGGGCAATCAGGTTTCTTTCGACAATTACATCCTTTGTTGGTTTTGGAGTCGCTCTGTCTGAGGGCCGACGGCTCATTTGCAATTGTTTTGTTGTGGTTTGAGATGATTTGTCGTATATTGTTCATGCAGCTGTAGCTCAATTTAATGTTGTTCTTGTTGAATACTTTTCTTAGGATGTTGTCTTTGGGAAAGTGTTTGTCAATCAGATTGAGGAATTTGTGTCCAATGTTCGTTGAGACGTTTTTGCAGTATGGGGGGTTGTACCAGATGATGTCGTTCCGTTTTCTGTTCTTTTTTGGCTGGTTTCCTGGCGTGGGTTCATAGGTGAGGGTGAAATTGTATCCGCTTTCATCAAGGGCTTTTTGGTACGGGGGGGTTGCTTGGTCAAATTCAGCTTTGCTAGATGACAGCATCGATAGCCTTTTATTGATTCCGGTAGGTATTCTTTTCGTGGTGGTGGGTGGGTGGTTGCTGTCATGGTGCACGTATTGGAGTGTTGTGTTGGGTTTCGTGAATGGTTGGTAGCTGTTATTTCTCAGGTTGAAAGTGACGTCAAGGAAGTTGACGGTTTGCTTGTTGGCTTCAATCGTGATCCGTAGGCCGTTCTCTTTGAAAATTTGGCATATGCCCTTCTTGGTATTCTCGCTGCTCCTTGGCGAGGCGCGACACACTGCCAGTCCGTCATCACGGTAAATACCAAGGTTCAGATTGAGGCTAGCGAGCTGGGAGAGGAGGAAACTCCCAACGAGTTCACACGTTTCTGCTCCGTCAAAACTTCCCATAGTGACGTCAAATGTTGCATTGTTCTTTTTTTGCCATGGTGTACTGTTGTGGATGAGAATGGAGTTTTTTGCGTGGATGATGATGTTTCTTTCGTTGCCTGTGATTGAGTCGTAGTCTGAGGCGAAGTCTAGTGCTTCACCACGCCCCTAGGCCAGCCTGTACCCACCCACTCTGTGCCCTATATAAACCATGGTATGCGAATGCTGCCATTAAAATCTCCTGACGATTGAGGGCACCCCCCTCATGAAACAGGCCTGTAGAGATGAAATAGTCTTGTGATTTTTTCCCACACATACATATATTGCGCTCTACTACGGTATCGAGCACTATTTTTTGGATAACCTTATTAAGACATATATATATATATATATATATATATATATATATATATATATATATATATATATATATATATATATATATATATATAGATATCTACATCCTGAAAATATGCAAACAAAACTGTGTTTAGATAATTGATACTTCAAACTTGCATAAATAAATATTAAGGAATATAACATAACTTGACTTCTGAGAGGCAATTATTTTTATAATTAAATTTGGTCATTTTAAATGAATTATTATGATCATTTAAAATCAATTATTTCAAATATGTTTATTTTAAAGTATAATTCTATGGCTGGATGTAATAAGGAGTCACGAAAAAATACAAACAAAAATACAATTAATTTTGATGTTTTTAGCAAAATATAGTAAAAATGTATTTTTTTTTTTTTTAATAAATATATTTATTTTTAGGTAAGATAAACATAATAATACAAGTTATCTCTAGTCTGGATGATTTACTTCTTGTCACCCTGTTGTCCTCCCGTCATGAAAAAAGGCTGTCCTCACTCAGGTCCGCATGGAGCTGGAGGGGGCGTGGCTTCCAGCTCCGGCTGGAAAATCGGGAGATTTTCGGGAGAATATTTGTCCCGGGAGGTTTTCGGGAGAGGCGCTGAATTTCGGGAGTCTCCCGGAAAATTCGGGAGGGTTGGCAAGTATGCACTGTAAAAAACAAATAAAATATGTAGATTTTACAGTAAAAAAAAAAAAAAAGTGCTACTATTTTTCCATTACAGTATTGCACTGTGACAACAATGATTGTAGACTTTACGGTAAAAAAAATCTGTCAGTTCAGTCGCCAGAATTTTACCGTAAACTTCACAGAATTACTGTACCACCCTTATTTTTACGGTACGTTTCTGGTGACAGAGCAGCCAATATTTTACTGTAGAAAGCTAATTACTGACTTTCTTTTTATTTACACTGTAATACATGTACAGCACTTTTCTGTGTAGATCTACTCAAAGACCCTGAAAAATGAAGCTGGCTGTGTTTCTGGGTGTTGTTGATAAATGGCTTTGGCTTCGCACTTACAGATGTAGCGACAAACTTTAGTTACTGACAGTGGTTTTCCAAAGTGTTCCTGAGCCCATGTGGTGATATCCTATACACACTGATGTCGCTTTTTAATGCAGTACCGCCTGAGGGATCGAAGGTCCGTAATATCATCGCTTACGTGCAGTGATTTCTTCAGATTCTCTGAACCTTTTGATGATATTACGGACCGTAAATGGTGAATTAAAAATGTGTTTGCAACCTTTTAAGCGCATGTTGGTTACCATCAATTGATTAACGTGGACCCCGACTTAAACAAGTTGAAAAACGTATTTGGGTGTTACCATTTAGCAGAGGTGTGGACTCGAGTCACATGACTTGGACTCGAGTCAGACTCGAGTCATGAATTTGATGACTTTAGACTCGACTTGACAAAATGTAAAAAGACTTGCAACTCGACTTAGACTTTAACATCAATGATTTGTGACTTCACTTGGACTTGAGCCTTTTGAATTGACATGACTTGACATGACTTGCTACTTTCCCCAAAACCCAAAGATGAAAAAGTTATTCGGGAGCGCCCCGTATTTTTCATCGTGTACTTGTCTATCAGCGTTGCGTGTGTCAGCTGGTGTGGTCTCAGTACAACAGCCAATCAAATTAGATCTACTTTGTTTTCATCACACAGCATTCATCCAATCAAATTGCAGGACAACCAACGAAGAAGACATGTCCAAACCACACGCCAGTGAACAAAAAATGATACCTAAAATAATTTTGTTTGGGTATAAAAATTACGAGGTGGTCAACACAAAACGGTTTGCAGTATGCAACACATGCGGTTCCAAAATTACTGATGGAGAGGCAACAACTTCCAACTTCGTCCGGCATTTGAAGTTGCACAAAGAACGGTAAATTTTGAATGAAAGATAACATTTATTGGCTAAGTAACGTGACTTTTATTTGCTGTATAGTTAAATCAGTGAGGCTGTAAACTCACTGCTAACGTTATAACGTTATTGCAAACACGGGAATCTGTTGCAGTTCACTACCTTATTCATACTTTTTGTTCAGTGATTTTTTTTAAGCAGGGTTACGTTAGTCAATATATCACACGTAACGTTAGACGGCGGTCAGCAGCACCGCGTATTTTAGCCACCTAAAAAAAGACAAAAATAGTCAAATAAAGGTCAGTTAAAATGTATACTATATTATGAATATGTGTACCGTTTTAGCTAGCTTTCTGACATACTGTTGGTTGTTTACCTCAGTGGTCCCCAACCACCGGGCCGCGGCCCGGTACTGGTCCGTGGATCGATTGGTATCGGGCCGCACAAGAAATAATTTTTTTTTTTTTTCTTTTTTTAATTAAATCAACATAAAAAACACAAGATACACTTACAAGTAGTGCACCAACCCAAAACAACTCTCTCCCCCCTTTTGTTCTGGGCATTGAACATGAAGACTCTTCCTTCACTGTTCCGAGTGGCCATGAGAGTCTTGGCAGTGCCTGCCTCCAGTGCTCCAGTGGAGCGAGTTTTCAGCCATGGTGGCATCATACTACGCCCCCATCGTGCACAAATGACTGACAGACTCTTGGCTAACTTGGTCTTTTGCAAATGCAATGCAGCATAGGGCCCTGACATATAAAAAGTACAACTTTTTTGTTATGTTCACGTATATGTCATGTTTTTTCAATGTTAACACTTTTGTACAAATAAGTACATTTGCACTTTATTTTTCAATGTGTTTGTTCTGTAAAGGAATGAGTTAATGTTTAAAATGACTGGTTAATAGTGCTATTATAAAGTGCAATGTCAGCACAATTTTCTTTCCTGCAATTTAAAATGCACTTGTTTTAATAAATAAATACAGCGTTTGAAAAGCATACACAATCTGTGTTAATATATTAGTCTGTGGTTAAAAGGACTTGAAAGGACTCGAAACTCAAAATGCAGGACTTAGGACTTGACTTGAGACTTTCCAGTCTTGACTTTGGACTTGACTCGGGGCTTGCCTGTCTTGACTCGGGACTTGACTCGGACTTGAGGGCAAAGACTTGAGACTTACTTGTGACTTGCAAAACAATGACTTGGTCCCACCTCTGCCATTTAGTGGTCAATTGTACGGAATATGTACTGTACTGTGCAATCTACTAATAAAAGTTTCAACCAATCAATCAATCAATCATTATGAGAGACATTTAGACATGAAAAACACCCCATAGACACCGTTACACTCTCTTAATCAATACAGTAATGCTGCCTGAGGCTTAGCCAATGAGAGGCCACGATACTGTACAGCCCGCTCTGATTGATTTGGTCTCCTCTCGTGGCCAATACTAGTGCAATGTTTATATTCTTAGTCCATCCATCCATCCATTTTCTACCGCTTGTCCCTCTGCTTTAGTCTATCCCAGCTGCATTCGGACGCAAGGCGGGGTACACCCTGGACAAGTTGCAGGGCCAACACAGACCATTTAGCCATTTTCATGCTTGAAAATGCTTAATTTAGGAACCAAAAAGTATACAATATGTGCAAAGAGAATACATTTACTTCTTGACTGTGTTGAAACTTTTAAGAAACATTTGAAAACTTCTCTTTTTAGTGAAGCTTTTAGTTCATGTACATTTTTAACTATCATTTTTTTATCCACTTTGTATCCTTTTTATGATGTTGCCCCTGATTTTTTTTAATAGAATTGTTGTTTTACTTCACCTATGTTTTGTAGAGTAAAAACAAAAATGGTTGTGAATAATATTAACAAAAAAATTATATACAAATACCAGACGTATTTTTATACTTTATGAAATAACGTAAATTTTATTGTGTCATGTACATTGTTCAATATATAATAATAATAATAATAATAATAATAATAATAATAATAATAATAATAATAGATTACTGTAACGTATTATTTTCGGGTCTCCCTATGTCTAGCATTAAAAGATTACAGTTGGTACAAAATGCGGCTGCTAGACTTTTGACAAGAACAAGAAAGTTTGATCATATTACGCCTATACTGGCTCACCTGCACTGGCTTCCTGTGCACTTAAGATGTGACTTTAAGGTTTTACTACTTACGTATAAAATACTACACGGTCTAGCTCCAGCCTATCTTGCCGATTGTATTGTACCATATGTCCCGGCAAGAAATCTGCGTTCAAAGAACTCCGGCTTATTAGTGATTCCCAGAGCCCAAAAAAAGTCTGCGGGCTGTAGAGTGTTTTCTATTCGGGCTCCAGTACTATGGAATGCCCTCCCGGTAACAGTTAGAGATGCTACCTCAGTAGAAACATTTAAGTCCCATCTCAAAACTCATTTGTATACTCTAGCCTTTGAATAGCCCCCCTTTTTTAGACCAGTTGATCTGCCGTTTCTTTTCTTTTCTCCTCTGCTCCCCCCTATCCCTTGTGGGGAGACACAGATCCGGTGGCCATGGATGGGGTGCTGGCTGTCCGGGGTCGGGACCCGGGGTGGACTGCTCGCCTGTATATCGGTTGGGAACATCTCTGCGCTGCTGACCCGTCTCCGCTCGGGATGGTTTCCTGCTGACCCCACTATGGACTGGACTCTTACTGTTATGCTGGATCCACTATGGACTGGACTCTCACAATATTATGTTAGACCCACTCGACATCCATTGCATTCGGTCTCCCTAGAGGGGGGGGGTTACCCACATATGCGGTCCTCTCCAAGGTTTCTCATAGTCATTCACATCGACGTCCCACTGGGGTGAGTTTTTCCTTGCCCTTATGTGGGCTATACCGAGGATGTCGTTGTGGCTTGTGCAGCCCTTTGAGACACTTGTGATTTAGGGCTATATAAATAAACATTGATTGATTGATTGATTGATAATAAATATAATAATAATGGATAATAAATATAATAATAATAATAATAATGATATACATTTAAAAAAATTATCATACCAATAATGTGTAAGTTGAAAAAATATGGAAAAATTATATGCCAGACGTACGTTTATACTTTATGAAATAATGTGTATTTTATTTTATCATGTATATTCATGTAATAATAATAATAGATAATAAATATATTAATAATTATTATATAAATTAAAAAAAGTTATCATACCAATAATGTGTAAGTTGATAAAATATGGAAAAAATAATCTTAATATTAATAATGTATGTTTTACCATATTAACAATATCATAATAGTAAAAATGCAACATTTATCCTTGTATTCATTCATGTATTCATTAAATTGATGTTTTAGTTGCTGGACATTAAATTGACTGTTGTTCCAATAAGCACCCTATTGTGCATCAAAACACACACCAACACCCACACACACACACCCACATGCACACACAGAGTGGAGGAATGGTCCACGCTCCTGAGGCATCATCTCTCAGATTGCACGTCAGATGCTGGAGACAGCTGCGCTCATCACAGTGTTTTATGAATTCATTATATTTTCTGTAGATGCAAACAGGCATTTATCTCGGTGAGCAAATCAAACAGGACGGGCATTCGCTCGTCATCCTCGTCGACAACTTTTTTCATATAAAAGTCACACACACACACACACACACACACACGCACAGTGTGTGCTGGGGAAGCTGACAACTCACAGCCTCATTTCTGACAGCATGTGTGTGCAAATCTATGTTAGGGGCCTCACGTTTTGAGAGAGAAGGAAAATCAAAGTGCGTTATTTGCCTGTGTGAAAGCGTGCAACATCAAAGTGTTCCCCATTCCTCTGCCTTGCCGCTTCCATCTCAGCATCGCTCTAATGATAGCAGATACAAGGAGGTGCCAAAAAGAGCGGGAGAGAATGAGGGGGGGGGGGACACATTGGAAAGTGATGATTGACATGCCAGAATCTTTTGAATATTCCTGTGATGTTGGTCCAGACGCGCCAATGCCAATAATGGAGGCCTCACACGTTGGCTGAACCACCTGGCTGCCAGAAACATCACCCAGCTCTCAGTCAATCAGTTGTGGAGGAGGAGTGTTGCAGGAAGTGTGCTAGACATGTGTGTACGTGCGTGTATATGTGTGTGTGTGTGTGTGTGGGTTCTTGCATAACTACCCTTCTTGAGACATCAACAAGAAAAAGTACCTTCCATATGAGGACCGGTGAACAAGTTAGGACATAAATCATGGTCCCCAGAAAAACCATTGCATTTAATAGAGAGGCAAATACTAGAGTCCGTGAACATTGCTCCAAAGTCAGGATTTTTTTGTTGATTTAATGTGCATACAAAAGTAAACATTGACAGGTGCAAAGGCAGCAATATATCATAAAACAAGCTAAAGAAGGACTTCCCTATTCATGCTCGAAAAAACCCGCCAGGTGAACAGCTGATTTTTTACGACTTCCGGTGCTGACGTAAGACAACCCGCGTCCCATATGTGACCATAGGCTGAACAAATACACTACGGTACTAAAACTATAGTGGTCATTAACAGTTAGCTGCTATAGCTGGGTTTCCCAAAGTGCGGCACAGGGGCCATCTGTGGGCCGTGACTCGTTTGTCATCGGCCTTAAAGCACATTACAGAAAACAAAAATTTGAGATCTCATTTGCACCCCTGGTGGTGAAATCTATCAAAATTAGGGATTTTTCACATTGACTGTGTGTCGGTTTTAAAAGTGCTCCCCCTCTGGTCAACATATGAAATAACAAGTGTGTGTAAAAATTTGAAGTGCTCCCCCTCTGGCCAACATATGTAATAACAAGTGTGTGTAAGAAATTTAAATGCGCCCCTTTTGGCCAAAATCCATTAAAAAATAATAAATAAATATGTATATAGAGACATACTGTAATAATTTGAAGTAAGTAATGAACAAACAAAAAAATGAAAAAAATAAATGAACTAAAAGTGGTCTTTTTCTCCCAATGTGTTGACTTTTTTCTTATACAATTGGGAACAATTTCTCATATTCTTTCTGTTTCTGTATTATTGCAATATTTTCTCGTAAAATTACGTTTTTATGTACAATTATTGCTTTTTAATGTAAAATGGCAACAATTGTCATATAAAATTCTGACTTGTTTCACGATATTGCCAATTTCTTGTAAAATAGTGACATTTTTGAGTAAAATTATGACTTTTGTCGTAATTTTGCCAAGTAACAATTCAGATTATTATTATAATATTGCCAAAATATTAAAGTTTTCTTATAAAATTGTGACTTTTGTCGAATAAAATTACGACTTTTCATAAAATTGCCAAAATGTTAGGCTTTTCTTGTAAAATTGTGACTGTTATTGAGTAAAATTCCAACTTTTATCAATAATATTGCACAAATGTTCAGTTTTCCTTGTAAAGTTTTTACATGCATTGCCAAAATTCTAAATTTTTCTTGTGAATCTGTGACCATTTTCTTGTGAAATTCCAACTCATTTTTCACAACAAGTGTTTTATCTTTGCATAGTATGTATACATAGGGTGGTCTTAAAGAGGTAGGCATTTTACAGAGGTCTCAAGAAGGTAACAAATACAAGAATGTGTGTGTGCGTGTGTGCGCGCGCGTGTGTGCGTGTGTGTGTGTGTGTGTGTGTGTGTGTGTGTGTGTGTGTGTGTGTGTGTGTGTGTGTGTGTGTGTGTGTGTGACACCTCACACATCACACATGAGGCCTTGGGATTCCAGCAAGCACGCAAGCCTGCATTATGGAGGACACGTTAATGTGCAGAAGTGGGTGGAATGTGGCTCTTTTTGAGTCTGGACCCCGACTTAAACAAGTTGAAAAACTTATTCGGGTGTTCCCATTTAGTGGTCAATTGTACGGAATATGTACTGTACTGTGCAATCTACTAATACAAGTTTCAATCAATGCAGTCTGCTGAAAATGACAGAAAGCGCCACTCTACATAGCAAGTGACACGAAGTTGGAATTGCCACAAAACACATTTTAAGATATCCAACACTCTACTGCCATCTGGTGGCTAAAGTGGCTAGTGCGAACCGCCCCCAATTTGTCACGTTTTACGTGTCAGGTAAACCGCGACGAATGGGGCCATTTGAATACACTTCTTACTGTAGATGCCATACGTCACATGCAAAAACGGAATATTATCGAGTGAAACAGGAGGAGACAAACATTAGCATAACTCACATTTTAACAGCAACTTCATGTCTGGTGGCAATCTTTATTTCAAGATGTGTAGCAAAGCCTGTTTTTCTTCTTCTTCTTTTTTTTTAGCTAGGGGTCAGTCATGGGCCACAGGTGGACTGAGGTGGGACAATTTTTCTTTTTCCGACGATGGCAAACCAGGTGCTGAGTCTGTTATTCATCCACATGCTTTCCTGAAGGTCTTCATGAGGACTAATCCTCCTCAAAGGAGCCTTAGTTGTTTTTCAAGAACACCACGGCTCCCTGCAGCAGCCTGCTCAGGCTTATGTAATGCATGTCCCGCCTGACACATCATGTATTTTGCATTGACTAAAAAGCTGCTCTCTTGCCGCCTGCACTCAAAGCTTGCTGGATATTTCATCTCCAATTAGAAGGAAACTAAAGTCTTGCACAGCCGGACTCCAGAGAGAGAGAGAGAGAAATAATTGACACGTTCACTTCACAGAAACAAGTAAATTATTTAATCTGTTTTGGACTTTTATGCTGGATAAAAAAAGGACTCTTACATCCGTGTCTTGGATTGGTGCATTGAAAAAGGTTGGGGGAGGGGAGGGGGGAATTGTTCATTACTGTTGATGAGTATTTTAAATGCTGGCTTAAAAAAAGAATACAATTTAAAAAAATAATAATAATAAATTATTCCTATGTAGTTTAATTGTTTAAATATTTCTGCAATTCAAGAGGACGAGCTATATTTTTGGGAAGTTTTATTTAAATTAAACCTATTTTCTAAATAATTAAAAATAATAAAACACCGTGCAGTGATGATGATAGTAATACTTTCCATGTTTTACAGTTCTTTTTTCAGTACTCAGACAGTGAGAAAAATACATGTTATTTTTCATTATTATTTTAATGTGAATAAATTGTACTTAATTAATATTGAATTTATATTTCATCACTGTTCATGATGATGTGTTCAGGGTGCTTTTTTTTTGCCTGTCTCTGACTGGCTAAAAAAATTTAAAAAAAATAAATAAATAAATCATTTTACTGTAGCTTGATAGTTTAATGACATGAGATATTTTTAGGAATTTTAAATTAAATTAAATACATTTTAATAATAATTTATTTTTAAATTCGATTGTGGGGAGGCACGGCCGGCAGACCGACCCGAGATGGCGGCGAGGAGGCGTGGCCGGCGGGCCAGCGGCGAGGCGGGGCGTGCCGGGATCGACGCCGAAACAAATATCGGGTGCGTGGATCGCCCACCTGGGCACAATTATATAATCTCCTCCCAGTGTGTAAAAGGGCGGCAGCCGAGAACGTCGAGGCAGAAGGAGTTGGAGAGCCAACAGTGGATCCAGCGCGGAAGAGAGCGAGAGGCAGACAAAGACGACGCGGCAGGCTGAAAAGCGGACCGAAGAGCGAGCAGGAAGAGGAGCTGAAAAGCGACCCGAAGAGACTGCGTATTATTGAAAAATAAACGAAGTCAAACTGCTCGAAGTCATGTCTGTGCTTGGTGGTCCATGGAACCCGGACAACAGCGGAAGTCTGTCACAACGATTTAGTAATATTATATCCCATTTTTATTTTTTGAATTGTAATTTTAATTTAAAAAAATCTTAACAGTATATCAACATAATGTATATAATAGGAAACATTTGGGGGGGGATTTAGATTTTAGCTATTTTTTTAATCTATTTTTACGCACTTTGATTGTTTGGCACTTTTAATCGTGTTGTACATGCCACATGTCGCAATGACAATGAACATCTGTCTGTCTATCTATATATGCTAGGACGCAAGGAAAACAGTTGGCTCCAATGACACTAGGATGAAACAGTCAGAGGTTGCAAAGAGGAACCTAGCTAGGACTTGTAATCTTCCTAGAAAGATGTCCAGGCATCGAGTACTTGTCTCTGGCCCCCTGCCTGCTAGAGGCAATGATGAGAGGTATAGCGGATTAGTCTCGCTTAACAATTGGCTGGCTAGTTCTTGTAGAGAACAGGGACTAATGTTTATTGATAATTGGCCCACTTTCTGGGGCAAACCGGGCTTGCTGATGAGGGACGGCCTTCACCCTAACTGGGAAGGCACAAATCACTCTATCTAGGAACGTAGATTACTGGTGAGGTCACACTTGACTATTTACACTAGAGCAAGCTCGGACACAGGCAATTACAGTGAGGAGTTAGTTAAGCTAGAACTGACTAAAATTCCTGCACACATAGCATTTCTCCTAGAATAATACACAACTCACAGAATGTTTTTTCTGTAGTAACTGTGCCAGAGGTGAACATGCATTCTACTGTGCATCAGTCGGGGACTTGTCTCCACTCAGGATGATCCCATGCTGGTCCCACTATGGACTGGACTCTCACATTATTAACTAGATCCACTCGACATCCGTTGCACCGGTCGCCCTGGGGGGGTTTCCACATCTGCGGTGCCCATTGGGTTGAGTTTTTTCTTGCCCTGATGTGGGATCTGAGCCG
The DNA here is from genome assembly GCF_033978685.3 of Nerophis lumbriciformis. Classification (NCBI taxonomy): domain Eukaryota; kingdom Metazoa; phylum Chordata; class Actinopteri; order Syngnathiformes; family Syngnathidae; genus Nerophis; species Nerophis lumbriciformis. The sequence goes on along the minus strand of NC_084558.2, from coordinate 418,303 downwards.
AGGATGTCGTTTGAGACACTTGTGATTAAGGGCTATATAAGTCAACTTTGTTTGATTGATTAAAGCTAAAGTTAAAGTACCACTGATTGTCACACACACGCTAGGTGTGGTGAAATTACCCTCTGCATTTGACCCATCCTCTTGTTCCACCCCTTGGGAGGTGAGGGGAGCAGTGAGCAGCAGCGGTGGTCACGCCCTTTTTTAATGTTTATTTCTGTCTTTATTACGTTTTGTTTGTTTACATGTTAGCTACTTCCTGGTCCATGGAGAATGTTGTAAGACGCTAACGTTAGACAGACAGCACTAAAACTGGTACATCCAAGGATGTGAGGTAAGCAATTACATTGTCCAAATAACTTTTGGACAATGTAAAGGACCAAGATGGCGCCAGTATGTGCTTTGGCCTGCCGTCTCTCGCTGTCAGCTCTGTTCGTTTTTGTGTTTTTTGCGTCTATTTTCGTCTCTGTCAGCTCACTGCTTGTGTATGACCGCCAAACACTGTTGGATCTTTGCCCCTCTCCCACTGATATGATCAACTTTGACGTTGGTTTTTCGACGTCCCAGTCAGCTTTTTCACCTGGCCGGATTCCTGCCTTCCTTTCCCGCCCCCTGGCTCCTCTCCCCCGGTGGAAGCGTCTCCGGCGCCGCGGTAAACGTGGCGGCCAGCTGGTGAAAGTTAGGGCACTCCTGGCCCGGCTTCCCGTGGCTTCCCGAAGGAGGAATGGTGCGGTATCCGGTCTCCTCCTGCACCCACGCTCGCTCGATCCCATCGGCTCCTGGCTGGTTCCTATCGTTGGTTTGGA
>NC_084558.2:295000-402500 GCF_033978685.3 Nerophis lumbriciformis | reverse complement strand
TTATTTTTTTAAATTTCATCCGCCCGATCCGCGGATAATCCGCGGACTCCGCGGTTGTGCCCGCAAACCGCGCATCTCTAACGCCTACCATAAATGCTCCAATTAACACTACAGAGTGGTCTACAAAAGCAAAAAATTAGCGCCAGTTTAAAAAAAAAAACTGCGGCTGTAGGCAACCTCCAGATTTATGTTTTTTAAAAACTCCACAAGATGGCAGTGGCTGCATTTGAAGTATCCAGCAGCTTTAGCTACATCTGCAAAAGTACACAATGGTCAAAGAAGGTCAAGTTTTCCTTTCCTCTTTTTAAACTTTAAAAAATTAAGTTTAAATTTGCCGACTATAATTAGAGCATTTAAGGTGCATTATTTGGGTGCTACCAGCAGAGGCACTGCTTAGTCTCACCTCGTTTGCTGTGTAAAGAAGTCCACAAACACCTTCGCTATGGCTCCAGTCGGGGAATTCTTTTGGAAAATTTCACCCACGCCGATCCACGTGCCGAACCAGGCCGCCTGGTGAAAACGAGGCTTCCTCCCACAGTAAGCGACAGACAAAACGAGGCAGTCATTCCGATACATGAGCAACCCATGCGTATTTACAATACAGTAGAGTATTTCCTGGAAATCAATGCAATCCATACAAAGTGCTTTGGTAAAATTCCATTCCTAGATAACGAGAGAACAACGTAGACAGGAAGTGTCCCGTACGGCAGCTGGTAACCAGTGACCACTGAAAGGAGCTGCACTAGAAAGGAGAGTGAGGCCCTCAGGTGGATTTCATTTAGACCTCTGGTTTGATTGGGTGGAGTTGATGGGGATTTTCCTGGACGGCATGGTCTTTTTGGCAGGTTCTTTCTTCGCAGGGTCTTTCGCGGAAGAAGCCTGGTTCGTGGTTTCTGAGAGTTTGGATTTAGCAGAGGGCAGCAGTGAATGTTTAGCTGCAACGGAAACCTTCGATGAGTCCTTAGCTGCGGTGGCCTCGGAGGTTGCGTTTTGGGGTTTTTTGGTTCCTCCTTCTTTTGCCAGATCTCCACCGCCATCTTCAGGAGTCCCACCGTCCGACGACTTGCGAAGGTCTTTGGGCCTGAGGGCAGTTTTGAAGAAGGACAAAGCTTTTTCCTCGGTCTTACTGTTCCTCCTTGCTGCCCTTGACGGCGGGCCGGTGGGGGGAACAACCACACTGGAGGATCGGAGACTCGCCATGGAGGAGCTGCTGCTAGAACTCCGTGCAACCATCCTGTTCTCTACAGAGCGACCAGGCCTACCCTCTACTCTACTTCCGGCACTGGACCGACACAGAGGACCGCCACCGTTAACCTTCTTCTCAGCCAGCGCAGCAGTCCGTGATGAGTCCCGGCTGGCGCTCCTATCTGCTCCTTTAGTCCTACCTGAAGCTGAGACTTTATCACCACCTCCTTTGGGCGTGGTTCTCTTCTGAGGGTGTGAGCTTCCAGGAGAACAACCCTTCCTCGCAGAATCCGGGTGTAACCCCTCCTGTGTCTGGGATGATTTTTTGGAGGGTGTTGCCGTTCTAGAGGAAGCAGCCTTACTGGTCTTCGGGGCTCCGTCGCTCTTGTCTTTTGGGTTGTTTGTAGCACCTTTAGCCTGCGGTCGAGCAGGTGACTTATCAACAGCTGGGGACGCAGGAGACAGAGAGCTGGAGGACGTGGACGAGGCAGCAGGACGCTTCTTGGGGCTTCTTTCACCCTCCAATCCGGTCTTTGCTGAGGTTCGTTTGACACCTGAGCTATCTGCGGGAACGTTTCTTTGCTTCAGCTCCTTTGCAGTCGCTCCATGTCGAGGACTGGTTTGTTCAGCACCACTGACTAGATTGTTGTTGTCCCCGGTCTGAACGGAGATCCTTGTCTCTGCCTGAGACAAAGCTTTGGAGTGAAGCTGCTCTATCAGCCTATTACTTCCGGGATTTTGATCCAACACAGATTTGCTTCCTAGTTTAGGAGACCCATTGTAGCAGGAGGTGGACAATTTGGTATCAACCACCTCGCCTATCATTTCTAGTGTCGGGGAGGAGGAGTGGGATTCCAGGGAGAAACGTGAAGGAGAGTTAGAGCGGAGTTGCAGCTTAGCAGAGTGAGACCAGGAAGGTTTCTGGCCATTCTCACTGAGCACCAGCGGACTAGCGATGGACGTCCTCGAGGAGAAAGTCTGCCTTTGCATGCCTCTCACCGCGGGTCGGCTCGATAGGGCTGCACGACAGATCAGATTCAGATTAGAAATACATGACTGCCTCTTGCTATTGACAGAAATTTGAACACTTACTGTCATCCTCGCTTCGTTCTCCGGCAAACTCAGCCGACTCCGAAAGAGAAGCTAGTGAGGTTCGTCTGGAGGAACCGGAGGAGGCTTGGCTTGGTGGGCGGCTACCCATCAGGCGGCTGATCCAGTGCTCACACAGGGAAGAGCTTGTGGATCCTAAAGGCAGTTTTTGGACATTTATTCATTCATTTCCAAACATGTTCAGCGAGCCGGAGCCTATACCAGCTCACTCTGGGTGTGAAGTGAGTTACACCATGCATGTTTTTGGACAGTGTCAAGCAACCAGAGTACCTGGAGTAGAGATGGGTACTGAATTTGGTACTTTTATGGGCAGAGACCAAATTCTACCAAGTATCCATTCACGTAAACTCAAACAGCGCCAAATTTCGATACCTTTGTTGCTTGGCACTTCACATCCAGTTGCAGACTAAACATCGGCTCAAACATTTGGCGAGGAGTCAATCACTCAAGCAGCCCTGAGTGCGGACTAAACTACCTCTAAGTAATGTTGCAGTTTTCAATGCCAACAAAGCAAGATAGAAAAAGCTTGAACATCAAGTAAGGCTCCAATTTTCCAAAATGTGCTACCTTGATGCTAATTTACATTAGTTTTGCCATATACATGCTACTGATTAGCATTAACGATTTTACATGGCGATTTCAAAACCTCCAAATTTGGTAATGAAAACTACAACTAAGATTAAAACAAGTGTGTAATAAGTGCAATACTTACAGAATAAACACTTGTTTGGTCACAACAGAACATTCAGCTTAATGGCTAAGGCTACTTCTGTCATGTCTGTGTGATCATGTTTTGTTTTAGTCATGTTCGGTTTTGTTTTTGGACTTTTTGTGCACTTTTGTTTGTTTTGTCAGCATAGCAACCATTAGTTTTCCCCTGTCACGTCACGCACCTGTTTCACGTTTTGAGTCACGCACTTGTTTTCACTAATCATGTCTGTAGTATTTAAGTTCATTGTTTTCAGTTTGTCTTTCTGGCGACATCCACATTTATGCTCTGCACATTCCTGACACTTAGTTTCATGTCCATCGTTCATACTGCTCCTTTAGTCCATGCCAAGTAAGTTTTTGTTTATTAATGCCACAGTTTTCTGTTGTTCATAGTTTCTGCCTTTGTGCAAGTTTTGTGTTTATAGCCAAGTTTTGTACCTCCACTGTGAGCGCCTATTGTTTGTTCCCTTTTTTTGAGTGTTAATATTAAATAATGTATTCCCATCTCGCCCGAGCCAACTTTCCGTTACCTTCTGGAAAAACAAAACCCAAGGACCAAGTCGTGACAACTTCCTGGCTAGGCAACACACCGTAGTCCATACACTACTGCCATCTAACATCTTGGAAATGCAACTGCATGCAAAGTCTATTATACAATACTTGCAAATGAGACTCAGAAATATAATTTAAAAAAGACATATGACAAAGGGACAGCACAGTTATTATAATCAGCTCATTTTTAAATGTTACATTAAAAAATTGAATTCATTATGAAACAATTAACATTTATTAACACACACAAAAGTACAGCAAATGGTTACCGGTATTGGGAATTAGTAACGCATCGGTTCAAATGTGAAAGATACCCATCCCTAACCTGGAGTAAACCCAGGCAAGCACCGAGGGAACATGCAAACTCCGCACAAAAAAGTCCCAGCCAGGAATCGTGCTAATCGCATGCACTGTGCTAGTTGTTCACTCATACTGTAAACCTGATTTTTTTTTATTATTTTGTACTGACAAAGAGAGGTTGTCTTATATTTGGGTCAATACCCAGTAGGGACAAAAGTATTTGGGACACCCATCAAAGCATGATTTATGGACTTTTCCAAAACATAGAATTGTCCAAATTGTCCCATAAAGTGTGTCCTCTCTAATGCTGACAATATTTGGAACTTATTTAATCGTTCTGCACCGACAAATTATATCTACAGGTCAAATTACCCTAAAAATATACTAGTGATTTCAGGCTTGTTTCTAAGTAGTCAGCACATTTTGGAAAGCCCACCTTTAGCTCTAAAATGTGAGCGGGCCTCCGTCAGCCTGCTGACGTCACCTACAGAAGACTGGAGGAATTTCATATTGCGTAGTATGTGATTTGGTAGCATCTTCATCCCGAAGAATGTTATTTTTCTGCAGAATTGAAAGGAATTAGCAAATATGTCTGCCAGATGCCTTGTTGCAGGTGGTCGCAATACAACTAAAGAAGGAGGTCACCCTGTAAACCAAATGATGGGAATATGAGGAGAGTATGGACTAGGGCTGGGCGATATATCACGGGTTTGTCTCTGTGCGATATAGAAAATGACTATATCGTGATATTAGAGTATACGTTCTCACGCAGTTGCTTTTAGCTGCTGGCATTACACTACAGGCTCTCCTCGCTCTTTCCTGTGTCTCTTTCTCACAGACAAACAAGCGCACCTTTTTACACACGTCACATACTGTCACGACATACGTCACATACGTATACGCCCTCGCGCAGCAAAGAGGTAGCAGCGTGGGTAACGTTAGCTGTGATGCTAGCGCAGCCGTGCGAGTGGTAATACGAGAGAGAGAAGGTGCGAATCTGGTAACAAATTAAGGAATAATTAATTCCCCCAAAAAACAGCAGGGGGTCCATCGTCTGGCGGTGGTTTGGCTTCAAGTGGGAATATGTCGAACAGACAACTGTAATTTGTCAAGTGTGGGGCAAAAGCGTTGCTATAAAAAGTAGCATTACTGCTAATATGTAGCATCATTTGAAAAGTCACCTGCTAGAGATTGAACAGTGCTCACTCCGCATGTCAACATCTCCGTTCGGTGCCACACACCCACACCATCAAAATGCAGAGGCAAACATTTCCAGATCAACACCGTATGAAAAAAATAGTGATTTCTTTAGTTGTGATTTCCTTCTCTGCATGAAAGTTTTAAAGTAGCATATATTAATGCAGTATGAAGAAGACTGTTTTAATGTAGACACATAGAATCATCATACTGCTGTGATTATATGCATCAAGTGTTCATTCAAGGCTAAGGCAAAATATCGAGATATATATCGTGTATCGCGATATGGCCTTAAAATATCGGGATATTAAAAAAAGGCCATATCGCCCAGCCCTAGTATGGACCTCTCAGGTCAAACGGACTTGTGTAAAAGGAGAACACCAAGCGAGAGGAGTATAATTTGCAGCAATAATTTTAATGATTTAGATTGCGAAGAAGAAAGGTTTTGGTTGGAGTTTATATGGAAAAAAATTTAAAAGACTCAAGCCAAATGTGATCCTTAAATGGCAGAAAGACTGGGTCAGATCCACCAGGAAAACAGATAAGGAAGAACAGACCCGGCGCTCAAAAACAAAAGAAAAAGAAGGTAAGCATTTGTATTCTATTTTGCGTCCTCTTCTACTGATATTTTCCTCAAGATGCTTGAGGACATGCTGAAAGAGCATGAGGAAAGTGTGTGGAAATGGCAATTATTTCATGTAAATGTTTTGCTCTTAAGCTTATCAGTTTTGGAGTAATCATGGACCAGGGTGACAAAAACAAGCAAATAAGTGATGAAAATAATTGTTTCATATGCCTTTATCCACACAGTCTATGCGGGGAAATGGGCTCCAGTTCTGTAAAGGACGTCACACCAAGAGGGGCTGGCATATTGAGTCCGGCGATGGAAATGGGGTGTTCCAAGTACAGTTACGTAATCAAAAACAAATTGAATTTATATGAAAATGACTGCCAGATTATTTTCCAGGAGCAAATAAAACAAGAGAACTTGTTAGCGAAATGTTGGTCTCCTGGACGCTATGGGTCCTTAATAAGAACTTATAATAATTAGAAGTTGCGTCCAAACACTTTTGTCTATACGGTGTCTCTAATACGGTTGCGGCAAAACATGAATAAATTACCTCCCACGGAACTGTTGGCAGACCAGGATGGAATGGTGGCACGTCTCTGATAGAACAAGATGTAAGCTGTCTGCTTGCACACCACTTCCTCTGATACAGGATGAACGTCGCTATCGTCGAAACAGTACCACTGTCCGTCAATGGAGTTCTTACACTGAGCTGCAAGGTGAATAAAATGTTCATAATCATTAGACAAACGCTTAATGAATCAGTTGCTAAGTCCCAAGCATGCTTTGTATGTTTTTTTAAACCATCTTGCTCAAATGTAACACGTGTGGGGTTTAATACTAGCACCACCTAATGGTGCATCTCAGAAAAATAATGGCACCGGCAACACAGTCAAAGTGCATGTTCTGACAAATGTTCACTCTTTTGTTTGTTTTCAAATCTCCGTTAGGATGTGAAAGCTGCGGTGATACTGTACCTGTGTAATGTCCTCCCTGCATCGTCCCGTGATGGTTGCACACGGCGTACAGGTCGTAAAGGTAGTCCTCGGGGTCACGGCCCATCCCGTAAGGCCGTCTCCATGGTGACCAGTGAGACGGTAAGCTCCAGCTGCTCTGGCTCCTCTTCACCATATGCGGCGCCATGTCCATGCCGGTCAGGGGGAACTTCACCATGTTTTGCATTTTCATGCGACGATCTCCGTCCTAATGGACACACATTGAGGTTATAAAAACCAATGCGGATACAGAGCTAATAGTTCAACATCGATGGCTTCAATCGAAATAACAGCGGTAATTACTAATGAAATAGATAGTAAACAGTGTTCAGCGACGGTGTTTATGGATATAACAAAAGCATTTGACACAATTACTCATAATATTTTAAACAAAAAATTAGAACGGCATGGGATCAGAGGATTGGTCTTGCACTGGGAAAGAAGTTACGTAACCAACAGGAAGCAATATGTGAAGCGAGGCAAACACACGTCTAAAACGCTAAATATATCCTGTGGCGTACCTCAGGGGTCAATACCGGGACCAAAATGGTTCAATATTTATCCAAACGACATTTGTAAAGTAACAAAAGACTTAAACTTAGTATTATTTACAGATGATACAACTGTGTTTTGTAAGACACAGAAGTTAATACAAATAATAAAAGAAGAAATTAACAAATTAAAAAGATAGTCTGTTTTGTAAAACTATCTTTGAGTCTCAGTAAAACTAAAATAATGCTATTTGGTAACAGTAGAAGAGAAAGTCAAACACAAATACAAATAGACGGAGTGGACATTGAAAGAGTAAAATAAATCAAGTTGTTGGTCGTAATAATAGATGATAAAATGAACTGTAAATCTCATATAAAAATATACAACATAAGGTGGCAAGAAACACGTCAATAATGAATAAAGCAAAATACGTATTGGATCAAAAATCACTTCATATTCTCTACTGCTCGCAAGTGTGATCATATCTGAGTTATTGTGTAGAAATATGGGGAAATAAAAGAGGTCAGTTAGAATAAAACAATGTTGGCTGTAGAGAACATGTATACCCTTTTTTATTGAATCAAAAATATTGAAATTCAATTATTTGGTGAATTTGCAAACAGCTAAAATTATGCACAAAGCAAACTACAATCTGCTACTCAAGAAAGTACAACAATTGTTCTCAACAAAAGAGGAGAAATATAACATCAGAGAAAAATGTAACTTAAAACATTGGTATGCAGTTACAACACTTAAAACATTTAGTATATCAGTGTGTGGAATTAAATTATGGAATGGATTAAGTAAAAAAAAAAAAATCAAACAGTGTACTAGTATAATCCAATTCAAGAAACTGTTCAAACTCAAAGTGTTTGCAAAGTACAAAGAAGTGGAATCATGATAAACATTTTGAACTTATTGATAACTTTATTCATCTCACTATATGAAATACAACTTAATTCACTGTCAACTTTTTATTCATTATTTATCTTTTTAGAAATGTTATTATTAATGGAGTAAATTGTTAACAAATTGAGAACAGGAAGTTCACAAAAGCTATGATCTGGGAAAATGGGTAGGATTAAATAAGCTCTGCTACTTCCTACTCCTTTTCGGACAAGTTGAAAAGAGAAACTGGAAATTGTGATGTATCATGTTGTAATTGTATGCATGTACGAAATAAACTTAAATGATAAAAAAAATAAACCATAAGGTCCAAAACAAAACTAAGTGTTAGTAAGTGTTTGTACCTGTCTAAAGCGCTTGAGGTGCAGTATGAGGATGTCAGGCAGGGTCCACAAACTCAGCTTGATGCTGCCCTGCTGGAGCTGCTTGCAGTGTGGACAGCGCCAGGCGTCATCAGGAGCAAGCTGGGAAAAGAATGATGTGATAAAAGTCATGTTCGAAAGACGTTTTGGTGCCTTCTCTAGAAGGGTAACCTGTTGTTTAGTGACTAAGTTAACTCTAAAGCTTTGTGGCCCTAAACAAGATTTTGTCTGTGACCCCATTTACTCATGTAACATGCTTAGGCAGAGATATTCAACTGAATTGTTTTGGGGGCGCCATTCCTAGAATACTAAAGACTTAGGGGCCGGACTTCTCACTTATTAGTCTTTTTTTGTATATTCTGGAGAGCCAGCATCCTCTAGAATAGATACAGGATTGTCTGCTGTTTTTAAGGGCCTTCTGCAAAAATGTGAGTCCCTCACAAGTTTGTTTAACTGAACTCGCAGGCCACCAGTTGAAGAGCCCAAATGATGAAAAAGAGAGGCCCTTAAATGGAACCTTGAGGAACACCACTAGTATAACTAAAATGTTTAAACAAATGACCACTGACTGCATCTGAAGTAAACAAGTTACAGCAACACCTGAGTTACATAAATCACATTACAAAATTAATCTGTAACGACAAAAAGGAGAACATTTAAAGCGGTGCCTTTGGACTCCAGTGTTCTATGTTTGCTAGCAAGGTTAAAATGTCAATGCAAGGATCTGCCAATGTGGTTACAGTGGTCCAAGTTCCTCCATACAACAGGAGCACTCTAGTGTTGTTAGGACTTTGCTACAAAAGTGTGGAACTGGACTCGTTGGCCGATATGGTGTCATTCCCGGGACAGATTTGGCCCACGGGCCACCAGTTGAATAGCTCTGCGCTAGGGCTACAGCTGACTGTTGCCTAGTGATTATTGTAATACAATCTTTCTCCGCCACATTGCGCTTTGACGTTTGCAGCTTGTGAAGGTGACTATATGTTATTTCAATATTTACAAAGTCGTACACAGTTTTTATGGTCTATCTATTGAAATATTGAATTTATAATTAATAGTTTCTCCTTTGCAAAAATGTATTCACCACGGCCAGACCCGGAACCAATTAACAGCGATAAACGAGGGATTACTGTATTACTCTTGGCAACCAGTAATATATTTGGCTATGGGAGCCAGAGTGTGTGAATAAGAAACACAGCCAACAAAAATGCACTTTAAGTACATTTATAATTGGACATAAACAACTAATGTATTATTATTGTAAAACTTATGTAAAGATTTCTATGTACGGTACTCTAAATAATCCCGTATGAACAATAAACAAAAAGTCTACATTGACAACTACGATCAACTCAATCCAATACGATCAATAGTTATGTGTTTTTATTCCAGATTATGTCCAAAGTTCATATTGCAAGATAAAAAAAAAAAGGTTGATAAGCCCAAGGGGAAAGGAAAAGTGTTCAATGAAGCTAAAGTGAAGCCCTTTCAAAACTGCCGTGTTGCTTTGGTATGAAGTGAAAAAGTAAACAAAACACAATAAATGGGCAAAAACGATGAAAAAACTAATATTCTTGAGACTTTATATTTTTAGGGAAAAAGTTCAGCTACAATATAAACTTAAATAGTCCGGTTGTTTTAGAAATACGGCTGTATATCTGTCACTGAGACAACGTTCAAAGCGATACTAAATTTGCAATTATCTCTTTGGGCTTTTGAACGGACACGGCAGCGATCTGCTAAACTGAACTAAAACTATTATAAAGTTGACTCATCATTGAATACAAGTTTAGCAGATACGTAATATAACTGAATCCATTATATAATTCAGTCAAAGTAGAAGATGCAAACACCTGCAGAGCACGGTGATGATCAGCTACTGAAATGACCGTTTGCCATTAAATATGTGGCCCAACTAGTCATTGTGGCTCTAAACAACCACGCGGAGTGTTTCTGGTGGGAACCTACCTGTTCTTCTTTGGTGTACAGTTGAAAGCATTGGGCCAGCGAACAGCTCTGAGGCTGGAGGTGCTGCTCCTTCACTTGCCGCACACTTTCAGCATCCGGGATGTATTCATCTTCTGTTCTTTTGAACAGACTGCGAGCAGGAAAACAACAGAAGTCACAAGGCGACCGCAGGGCGATCTATTGCGCATACTGAGACGTGTTCCGAATATTTGGATTTTCCTTATGCAGCAGCATTTTTTGCTGAGCGTGACATTTTTTTTTACATTGCATCTCGTTAAGATTGTGCATGTGTGCCCAATATTTTGGCCAGTGAGTATACTCGGGTCCTACTTACTAGTCTTTTGTTTCCTTGTCCCATTCAACAACAATTTTGACATGAGGCGGCCCTCCGGGACCACAAGACTTGTACGCTCTGAAAATGATCAGACCATATTATTGTTTTATATATTTGCCTTAAAGAATTGCGTGTGCATATTTAATTGTTTTAAATTCCACAATAAATTGCAAATACATTTAATAATTATCATACATTTTTTTTGTTTATTAAAATAAATATTTTTCTATACACCAATGGTAACACCACTTACAATTAAAAAATAAATACATATTTCCTAATAATCTATAAAAACATACTGCTGTTTTGCAATGAACATCAGGTCGAGGCACTATTAAAAGGGAGCAGCACTCCCCCTAGCGGTGATAGACAGCCTTACCGCTCCACAGATGGATGACATAGTGGTTGCTCCTCCTGAGGAAGGAGATATGTGATCCCAACCACCCCAACCACACGTAAAGTGAAGGGCCCAACCTAAAGAGTAAAATGATTATAATTAATAATGCATAATAATGCAGTGTGAATTGTATCTCATACCTGCACAACGGCTCCAGGGCGCAAAATGTGCCGCATCTTCTCCAGTATTTCCTTCTGTAGTACATCCCACGTGACCGTACGCTCCAAGTAGAGTATAAAGGGATTACCAAACCTGAAAACACGTTTAGGCTATATTAAAGGAAATAAAAGTGGCATAAATCATAATTTAATTCCTTCTCCATGTACCTGCGTCCTTGTTGGCCGGCACATGCTCGGTTACACACCAGCAACACCACCTTCTCGTCCTGCCCGCTATTCTTGTTGGGACTTGGGGGCGGAGTCGTGGGCTCCTGGATTTGGGCGGATATCCGGTTGTTTTCTGTGCCGTACTTCAGGTTGTTCTGGTTCAGGTTAGCATGCGGACTCCCTGTATTCAAGGCGAACACAAATAGTGGAAAGTTAGGGTATGTATATGTTTTTTAAGTTAAATTGATAACACAATCAAATTTAAATGTAAGTCAAATTTCTACCGTTTGTCCCGGGGGGAGCCTATCCCAGCTGCATTCGGATTTTAGGAAAATTACTACAAAATAAAAGTATGTGATTGAATTACCGTGTTGACCCCAAAAATATATTTTTTTTTAAATAATCAATATCAAAGACAAAATGTGAAACTAATTACGCAATCTAATTTTAACTAAAGAAAATTACAAAAAACGATTAAACTAATCATGTGTATTTCAATCAATCAATCAATCAATCTTTATTTATATAGCCCTAAATCACAAGTGTCTCAAAGGGCTGCACAAGCCACAACGACATCCTCGGTACAAAGCCCACATACGGGCAAGGAAAAACTCACCCCAGTGGGACGTCGATGTGAATGACTATGAGAAACCTTGGAGAGGACCGCATATGTGGGTAACCCCCCCCCCTCTAGGGGAGACCGAAAGCAATGGATGTCGAGTGGGTCTGACATAATATTGTGAGAGTCCAGTCCATAGTGGATCCAACATAATAGTAAGAGTCCAGTCCATAGTGGGGCCAGCAGGACACCATCCCGAGCGGAGACGGGTCAGCAGCGTAGAGATGTTCCCAGCCGATGCACAGGCGAGCGGTCCACCCCGGGTCCCGACTCTGGACAGCCAGCACTTCATCCATGGCCACCGGACCTGTGCCCCCCCCCCCTCAAGGAAAAGGGGAGCAGAGGAGAAAAGAAAAGAAACGGCAGATCAACTGGTCCAACAGGGGGGCTATTTAAAGGCTAGAGTATACAAATGAGTTTTAAGATGGGACTTAAATTTGAATTATTGTTTAGACCCCAATACTAGGCAACCACTCTTTTGCAAGATCTGTTTTTTTGGGGAAGAAAAACAAATATCAAGGACAAAATGTGAAATCAATAACGTAATTTTACGATGAGGTGGCGACTTGTCCAGGGTGTACCCCGCCTTCCGCCCGAATGCAGCTGAGATAGGCTCCAGCAACCCCCCCCCCGCGCAACCCCGAAAGGGACAAGCGGTAGATAATGGATGGATGGAATTTTAACTAACGGGACAAGCGGTAGAAAATGGATGGAAGGAAAAAATTTTAAAAATGTAAAAACTGAAAATGTGTAATTTCATTATTTTGTTACGAAGGTCCTGAGTTCAATCCCGGGCTCGGGATCTTTCTGTGTGGAGTTCGCATGTTGTCCCCGTGACTGCGTGGGTTCCCTCCGGGTACTCCGGCTTCCTCCCACCTCCAAAGACTTGCACCTGGGGATAGGTTGATTGCAACACTAAATTGGCCCTAGTGTGTGAATGTTGTCTATCTGTGTTGGCCCTGTGATGAGGTGGCGACTTGTCCAGGGTGTACCCCGCCTTCCGCCCGAATGCAGCTGAGATAGGCTCCAGCACCTCCCGCGACCCCGAAAGGGACAAGCGGTAGAAAATGGATGGACCCCAATATAAGACAACCACTCTTTTTCAAGGTCTGTTTTTGATATCAAAATTAAAAAGTGAAACTATCCATCCATCCATTTTCTACCGCTTGTCCTTTTTGGAGTCACAGAGGGTGCTGAATTCGGGCGGAAGGAGTGGTACACCCTGGACAAGTCACCACCTCTTCGCAGGGCCAACACAGATAGACAGACAACATTCACACTCACATTCACACACAGAAAGATCACGAGCCCAGGATCGAACACAGAACCTTCGTATTGTGACGCACATGCTGTAATTTAAATCAAAGAAAAACAATACAAATAAAAATGTGTCATTGAATTATTGTATTGAACCCAAAATGATACGCACAGTCTTTTTCAAGAATTATTTTGTGGAAAAGAATATAAAAATCAAAGGTAAAATGAAAAATTAGTAACCTATTTGAATTCAAAGGCATTTCAAATTACAGAAAATTCTGGCAACAATTAAAAACTACACAATTCAAGACCCATTTTTCGAAAAACAAATCTAAATCAAATACAAAATGTGAAATAAGTTAATAATGCAAACATTATTCAGATAAAAATACACACAAAAACCAAACCTATCCATCCATCTATGTTCTACAGCTTGTCCCTCTCGGGGTCGCGGAGGTGGCTGGAGCCTATCCCAGCTGCATTCACGTGGAAGGCGGGGTACACCCTGGACATGTCGCCACCTCATCGCAGGGCCAACGCAGATAGACAGACAACATTCACACTCGCATTCAACAAAAACAAAACAATTTATTGAATTACAGGCATGTGAGCACTTTAAGAGAAAAAAAAAGAAAACGGACCAAAAAAAGTCAGCATAAAGTGGAGCCACGCAAACACCGAAAGAAGATTTAGAAAATCAAGTCTACATTTCCTGCAATTGGGTGCACACAAAATTTTACCTTTAGATTTATTCTCATCTTCCAACCTCTTTTGGCTGTCTTTTTGACACTTGCATGTCCCATGTACCACAGATGTTTTAGGTTGTTTTTAGTCGATCATTTACAAACAATGTTATCATTGAAAATGTAATGTAAAATTCTATAACATGCATGCAAAGAAAACTATTCCCATTTGGCAACTCTATCCTGTAGCCACGCCCCCTCAAGTAATATTCTTCCTGTGTTGTAACCTCTGTTTAAAGTAAAGTTAAAGTACCAAAGATTGACACACACACTAGGTGTGGTGAAATGTGTCCTCTGCATTTGACCCTTCCCCTTGTTCACCCCCTGGGTGAGGGGAGCAGTGGGCAGCAGCAGTGGCCACGCCCGGGAATCATTTTTGGTGATTCAACCCCCAATTCCAACCCGATCTCAGGGCGGATACTCTAACCACTAGGCCACTGAGTAGGTTTACATTAGTCACGTCAAAAATATACCTACTTGCTGGCTACTAATATATACTCTAGAACTACAACTGGTTCGGAACTAACTGTGTTCGGATTGTAATCATCCAAATATGATTAGCAGCAAAGTGTAAAAACGTTAACGTTGTGGCTCATAGAGCGAACGCAGGTGACAACAAATATGCTCGCTAGGTGATGCTAACTATGTTAACTAGCAAGCTATTTACGGCGCCCCTGATTGTCTCCCTGTCCTGCAACTAATTGAGATGTTTAGGCAAGAGGAACAGGCGAGCGTTAAACAAAGTTTGTTTGTATCTTATTTCATTAAAAAACGCAGAAAGTGATATTTTGACATGACAATGAATGTATAAAAATGCAGATTTCACGTGCCTGCAATTGCCATATTTTTCAAGACCCACTTTTGGAAAAATATCAAAATCAAACACATAATATATATATATATATATATACAGGTAAAAGCCAGTAAATTTGAATATTTTGAAAAACTTGATTTATTTCAGTAATTGCATTCAAAAGGTGTAACTTGTACATTATATTTATTCATTGCACACAGACTGATGCATTCAAATGTTTATTTCATTTAATTTTGATGATTTGAAGTGGCAACAAATGAAAATCCAAAATTCCGTGTGTCACAAAATTAGAATATTACTTAAGGCTAATACAAAAAAGGGATTTTTAGAAATGTTGGCCAACTGAAAAGTATGAAAATGAAAAATATGAGCATGTACAATACTCAATACTTGGTTGGAGCTCCTTTTGCCTCAATTACTGCGTTAATGCGGCGTGGCATGGAGTCGATGAGTTTCTGGCACTGCTCAGGTGTTATGAGAGCCCAGGTTGCTCTGATAGTGGCCTTCAACTCTTCTGCGAAGTTTCCACCATCAGTGATGGTTTGGGGTGCCATGTCATCTGCTGGTGTCGGTCCACTCTGTTTCCTGAGATCCAGGGTCAACGCAGCCGTCTACCAGCAAGTTTTAGAGCACTTCATGCTTCCTGCTGCTGACCTGCTCTATGGAGATGGAGATTTCAAGTTCCAACAGGACTTGGCGCCTGCACACAGCGCAAAATCTAGCCGTGCCTGGTTTACGGACCATGGTATTTCTGTTCTAAATTGGCCCGCCAACTCCCCTGACCTTAGCCCCATAGAAAATCTGTGGGGTATTGTGAAAAGGAAGATGCAGAATGCCAGACCCAAAAACGCAGAAGAGTTGAAGGCCACTATCAGAGCAACCTGGGCTCTCATAACACCTGAGCAGTGCCAGAAACTCATCGACTCCATGCCACGCCGCATTAACGCAGTAATTGAGGCAAAAGGAGCTCCAACCAAGTATTGAGTATTGTACATGCTCATATTTTTAATTTTCATACTTTTCAGTTCGCCAACATTTCTAAAAATCCCTTTTTTGTATTAGCCTTAAGTAATATTCTAATTTTGTGACACACAGAATTTTGGATTTTCATTTGTTGCCACTTCAAATCATCAAAATTAAATGAAATAAACATTTGAATGCATCAGTCTGTGTGCAATGAATAAATATAATGTACAAGTTACACCTTTTGAATGCAATTACTGAAATAAATCAAGTTTTTCAAAATATTCTAATTTACTGGCTTTTACCTGTATATATACAGTATTTAAACAATGTTTTCCATGATCAGTGAAATAAAAATGGTTGCTTGGAATTAAAAAAAAATTATAATTCTTATTTGACATAAAGGGTATTTAAGACTCTTTTTTTTTAACCATCTCATAATCGGGTTAATACAGTAAATACAAATAATTAAAACTACGATTAAGAGGGGTTCCAGATAATTTGAGAAAAAAAATATCAATAAATGTCTTTTTTAGCATTTTAAGTTTCCCTTCTGTTATTTTCTTATTTTACTATTATCTTATTACATTTTATTTCATGAAAAATGTAATTCATTAAACTGTTTATCATATTTCCACTAACTGTACTGTTGAATTTAATACCACTTTGACTTGTATTAGAACAAATAGGTGTACCTAATGAAGTGTCTAGTGAGTGCCAATTCTAATTGGGCCTCCTGCAAGTATGATCTAAACCAGGGGTGTCAAACTCATTTTAGATCGAGGGCCACATGGAGAAAAATCTACTCCCAAGTAGTTCGTTTAAAAATAGAACAAGCACATTCTGAAATTGTACAAATGATAATGTTGTTAGGTTGTTTTTTTTTTACAATTACCTGTTGCGGTTAATATTATTCTATCTTTATTTGTCGTTATTTATATTTCCTAAATAAATTATGTGATCATGTTCATCAGTCAACTCATTGCTGTTAATTTACAATCTATCAAGATAAAAAAAATCATATCAAAATCAAATTACAGTATGTTATTTATGTTGTTTGATCATTTTCCTCGAATGATCATGTGGTTTATTTTCTAAATATGTAGCATCATCTACAAAGATGCAAAGAATTGCTATTGCGACATCTAGTGGTCATTTTTATACCAGCAAACTCATCCCGCGGGCCGGGTAAAACCTGTTCGTTTGACACCATTGATCTAAACAAAGAGGATGTAGTACCGCCTCTCTTCGAGCGGATCTGTTCGGGCCTGAAGAGCTCGGGCGTCTCAAACGCAAAGATGGAGTCGCTCTCCTGAATGATCTCGAGGTCGTCGTCGTCGTCGCAGAAGGAGCGATGGAAGCCGTCGTAGTACATCTCCGTGAGGACGATCTGAGGCAAGATGTTGAAGTTCAATCCCTACATGGATTCAAAACAGCTCCAAAGGAGGAGGTACCTGTTGGGCGGGGATTTTGGTCTCTTGGGCCACAGCTTGCCTCAGCCTGGACACGGTACCTGACAGGGGCACGGCCACGCCCACTCTCATACAGTGGGAGCACTTGCCCTGGTACACCACTGTTACATACAAGGGCCTAGCCAAGGAATAAATAGATACGTCAAAGATAGACATCCTCCTCTAATTTTAGCATCGTCTTGGTCTCTGTGTAACGCTGGCTCACCGTGTGTGAGGCACCGGGATTGGCAGTGAGATGCAGAGGAAAGGATCAAAGGTGTTGCTCTGTTTCTGGCAGTGAGGACACGTCAGGGAGGATCTGTGCGGAAACACCATCAAAGCCATGGAACTCGCCATTTTTAAAGGGGAACAATGGACATTTGAAAAATATCTACAAAGCTGTCTAGGCATTGAACATTATTTTAAAAAGGCATGCCTTAAAAAAGACACCTGTGTCAAGAAGGTACAAAAAAATACCAAACCTACGTAAGTAAACATAAGAAAAGTCAAGAAGGACGAATAAGGCAAATGTAAAATAAGTCACAATAAACGAAGAATTTGCATGTGACAAATCAAGACATGATAACACTAATTACTGTGTAAAATAGTCTATAAGAAGACAAGACCAACCAATGAATGTAAATATAAGACTCATCACTATATGTTAGAACCGATAGGTCGGGCAAAGGCTTACACAAGTCATAGTAAAAGTGCCAAGATTAAATAAGATGAGACTTTTCAGGGAAAGTAAAGCTAAGACAAGTCAATCGATGATATTTCAACATAAGTCAAAATAAGCAAAGTCAAAAATAGTCACTACAGCAAAAAATGTGTTACCTAGCCTGTTCAACCAAATTGTTTTGGGGGACACATTTCCATAAAGCTAAGGACCGGGGACCAAGACTTCTCCCTTCATTCCAATTCGTATTTTGTATAGCCCAGAGAACCAGTGTCCTCTACAGTAGACATTTGATTTTGGGTCTATTTATTTTGTCCGAGTTACAGAAGCGCTCTGCTGTTTTTAATCAATCAAACAATTGATCAATCAAATTGTATTTGTACAGCATTGTTCATACATATAGAATGTAGCACAAAGTACTTTACATTTAAAAGCATTTAAAAAACAAACAGTCAGTCAGTTCCCCCCCCTCCCCCCGAACCCAAACCCAAACCACCATTTCCCTCTACGACACATATAAACACATAATAAAAGTCATGTAAAAACATATGTGGCAGAGTACAGAGGAACCAGGTGAGAAAACACAATTTTACATGATGATGGACCAAAACCACAATGACTCTGACCCAGGGAACACAGCGAGGAACCCATGAGCCAGAGCCACAGCACATCAGAGCCCCCAGTGCAGAAGGCTCCCGCTGAGGAAATGCTGGAAATAACGACAATATAGGAGGATACGATAAAATAAATAAAATATATTAATATGATGCAATAACATTTGTAAAATGTATCAATATTACATAAACATGTAGGTAAAACTGGATACAATTAAATAACTAGATGTGGTATAGAAAAGCTAATAAATACAAGAAAAATAAAGCGTTAAAAATATAATTAAATTATAAGATGAATAGGAATAATAATTAAAGACCAAGTTAAAAAAGTAGGTCTCGAGCCTGTTTTAAAAAAATGTAACATGCTCTGCAGGCTTGAAGACCTCCGGCAGGTTGTTTCACAAATGGGGGACATAATATTGGAAAGAGGCCTCTCCGTGGGTGTGAATCTGGACGTTTTGAATAGTAGACCGCGAGGGGCTCATATGCTAAAGGACCAAAATGTGAGAGTCTTACAAGTTTTTTGATCGGAACTTGCTGGCCACCAGATGAATAGCCCAAACGATGAAAAAGAGAGGACCTAAAATAGAACCTTGAGGAACACCACAAGTATAAATAAAGAAGTTGAACAAATTACTACTGACTGCATCTAAAATAAACAAGCTACAGCAACAGTAATGAAAAAACATTGTAACTACCAAAAAGGAGAAGACGTAAAGGGGTGCCTTGAGGAACACCTCAGTTGTGTAAATCACAAGTTTGAGCCCAAGTGTTCTAATAAATGTCAACGCAAGGATCTGCCAATGTGATTATAGTGCTCCAAGTTCCTCTATACAACAGGAGCACTCTAGTGTTTTCAGAAATTTCCTGCAAAAATGTTTGTCTCCCAAGTTTTGAACTGAACTCAGGGGCCGGTATGGTCTCATTCCCAGACCAGATTGGCCCGCCAGTTGGATAGCACTGCACTATAGGATTGTCAAGCTAGATCAAATACAATATAAGATGAGCTAGACCAAGGAAATTCGACATAGATTATGCTAATGTTAGTTTCAAATCAAATCAAATAAGAAAAAGACAAGAAGGGTGCGTACATGTCAACAAACAACACTCAAGATAATAGAAAACGGTATAAACTAAGAAAATACGACAAGATAATATATGTCAAGCTACCGGTATATAAGTCTGTATAAATCAATCTACATGAGTCAGTGTCAAATAAGAAAAAAGTAGGACATGTTTAAATGAGATATCAACACAAGTTGATGTCACATATGTCAATAAAGTATAAAAAGGTTTACATAAGATGTGATAAGATAGTCAAGACAATACAAAAGGAAAGGAAGTAAAACAAGTCTATGTAAGATATCAACGTATCATCACGGTCAAGATTAAATAAGATGAAGCATAAGTGAAGATAAAATGCCAATTTAAGTCAACATTTAATATGTTGACACATTACAAGTCATGACAGGCTACGACTGAAAGGAGAAAGTAAAGATAAGACAATTCGCTATAAGATCAGGTCAAGGTCAATACAGTATGTTTACATAAAAAAGTAATAGTGTTAGATAAGTAAATAGGAAATAAGTCAAGATATGATGGGCCAAACCAAATAAAGTGAATACAAGATAGATCTGTATAAGAAAATATTAAGATATATCTAGATTTGTCATTAATTATATAATAGAACGAGACATCATGAGGAAAGTGAGGCAAGCCAATACAAGAGAAGTTGATATCAGTGTACAAACCCTGTTTCCATATGAGTTGGGAAATTGTGTTTGATGTCAATATAAACGGAATACAATGATTTGCAAATCCTTTTCAACCCATATTCAAACAAATGCACTACAAAGACAAGATGTTTTTTTTTTTTGCAAATAATAATTAACTTAGAATTTCATGGCTGCAACACGTGCCAAAGTAGTTGGGAAAGGGCATGTTCACCACTGTGTTACATGGCCTTTCCTTTTAACAACACTCAGTAAACGTTTGGGAACTGAGGAGACACATTTTTTAAGCTTCACAGGTGGAATTATTTCCCATTCTTGCTTGAAGTACAGCTTAAGTTGTTCAACAGTCCGGGGGTCTCTGTTGTGGTATTTTAGGCTTCATAATGCGCCACACATTTTCAATGGGAGACAGGTCTGGAGTACAGGCAGGCCAGTCTAGTACCCGCACTCTTTTACTATGAAGCCACGTTGCTGTAACACGTGGCTTGGCATTGTCTTGCTGAAATAAGCAGGGGTGTCCATGGTAACGTTGCTTGGATGGCAATATATGTTGCTCCAAAACCTGTATGTACCTTTCAGCATTAATGGTGCCTTCACAGATGTGTAAGTTACCCATGTCTTGGGCACTAATACACCCCCATACCATCACAGATGCTGGCTTTTCAACTTTGCGTCTATAACAATCCGGATGGTTCTTTTTCTCTTTGGTCCGGAGGACACGACGTCCACAGTTTTCGAAAACAATTTGAAAGTTGGACTCGTCAGACCACAGAACACTTTTCCACTTTGTATCAGTCCATCTTAGATGAGCTCAGGCCCAGCGAAGCCGACGGCGTTTCTGGGTGTTGTTGATAAACGGTTTTCGCCTTGCATAGGAGAGTTTTAACTTGCACTCACAGATGTAGCGACCAACTGTAGTCACTGACAGTGGGTTTCTGAAGTGTTCCTGAGCCCATGTGGTGATATCCTTTACACGCTGATGTCGCTTGTTGATGCAATACAGCCTGAGGGATCGAAGGTCACAGGCTTAGCTGCTTACGTGCAGTGATTTCTCCAGATTCTCTTAGCCCTTTGATGATATTACAAACCGTAGATGGTGAAATCCCTAAATACCTTGCAATAGCTGGTTGAGAAAGGTTTTTCTTAAACTGTTCAACAATTTGCTCACGCTTTTGTTGACAAAGTGGTGACCCTCGCCCCATCCTTGTTTGTGAATGACTGAGCATTTCATGGAATCTACTTTTATACCCAACCATGGCACCCACCTGTTCCCAATTTGCCTGTTCCCCTGTGGGATGTTCCAAATAAGTGTTTGATGAGCATTCCTCAACTTTATCAGTATTTATTGCCACCTTTCCCAACTTCTTTGTCACGTGTTGCTGGCATCAAATTCTAAAGTTAATGATTATTTGCAAAAAAAAAAAAAAAAATGTGGGTTGAAAATGATTTGCAAATCATTGTATTCCGTTTATATTTACATCTAACACAATTTCCCAACATTCCAGCAAGAGAACACCCGCCAAGCTATTAACACCAGGGGCGGCGTGGAAGATGGAAGTGGACCTGGGCAGGCAGCTCCAGTTCCCACAGGAGATATGCAGCACCACCTTAAGACCAGATGTTGTGCTGTGGTCTGCAGCTCTGAAGTCAGTAGTACTGATTGAGCTGACAGTGCCATGGGAGGAGGGACTGGAAGCTGCCTACGAGAGAAAGAAGGCAAAGTATGCAGACCTGGTCGCGGACTGCAGAGAAAGTGGATGGAGGGTGAGACTGTATCCAGTGGAGGTGGGAGCCAGAGGCTTTGTGGGCAGATCAACATCACGTCTGCTCAAGGACCTGGGACTACGTGGAGCCACCCTGAGCAGATCCACCAAGGAGCTCTCAGAAGTAGCAGAAAAAGCTAGCCACTGGCTCTGGCTCAAACGACGCGACAAGGCTTGAGGAGCAGTATCCAAGTAGGTTTTGCTGCAGGTGGTGTCAGGGAGACGTCCCTGTTCACTGCCCCGCCACCGGGAGATGTTCTGGGCTAAGGGGCGAAACATCAATGAGAGGTGGTCCCCAGCTGAAGACCCTGCAGCAAAACCTTTTCTGGTATGCGGTCAGGTTTAGGCCTGCCTCAGGGAAGGGGACGTCCC
Organism: Nerophis lumbriciformis; assembly: GCF_033978685.3. Lineage (NCBI taxonomy): Eukaryota > Metazoa > Chordata > Actinopteri > Syngnathiformes > Syngnathidae > Nerophis > Nerophis lumbriciformis. The sequence goes on along the minus strand of NC_084558.2, from coordinate 380,089 downwards.
TGCCATGCACAGTCCACCACAGGCACCGGTGGAGGTGCGACAGGCCTAAGGCCCAGCGGCAAGACCACCTTGCTGTAATTAAAATGCTCATATGGAAACGGGGTTTGTACATCAAATAAGTCATGACTATGTACTCTAAGAATAGGTTAATATAAGAGATGGTAAGTAAGATTATACATCCCAAGATTTTGAGCAGTGGGTCAGTAGCTCGTATTTGCACAGAAATACATCAAGTCGTGCATTATTTGACAAACGTATATTACTACAGTCAAATATATAAAAAAAGAGGAACACAATCAGTCCCACAGGGCGGCGCAGCTTATATATGGTCAGTGTGTGTTGGTCACATACAAACACACACATTGTGCTAACCTGTATTGTGCCTGGAAAAGCTCCTGCACAAAAGAGCCAGGCGTTGGCAACGGAGATCCTTCAGGAGCATTTTCATTTTCGACTGGAGGCTGCAAACACAAAAACAACACAACTTAAGACAGCGCATGCATAATGAATGTCAGCTACCGTCTTGCCGTTTACCGTCCTGGGGGGTCGCACGTCAGGGTGGATGATGTTGTTGAGGTCCTCGTGAACTCGATCCAGCAACCACAGGAGAAACTCCTGGGCGTCATGCTGCGAGTTCCCCTTGAACTGAAGAGCACTTTTTGACACCACGTTCTGCAAATAGTTGGATTCTTTTAGAGGATAGAAGTGAAATGCCACCTTGCTCATGTAATATTTGTCATGGTGGATGAGGAGCAAGGACACAAATGACAGTTGGCTGACGACACAACTAAAGTCACCTCTGCTCACTTGTCATGAAAGCTACTTACCCCATGAGACCTGGAGTCTACACTACAGACTCTCATACTGTACATACTGTACATGTGTGCTCTGATTATCACCCCGTAAAGAATGAGGATGCTAGCTGGATCACAGTGAAACGGCTTTAAGTCAGCACCATGAACAGAACACCAGCTATTTACAGGGCAGGAAATGAATTAAAACAAAATACATTCATTTTCGACCACTTTTTCAGTTTCGGGAAGCTAGAACCTATCCCAGCCAACTAAGAAAAAATAGATACAACAAAAAATGATACATATAAATATGTTTTTAATTTTGAATGATAAGAAAATAATTACAATAAAATATTGTAAGATGCTGGAACCTATCCCAGCTCATGTAGGTAAGAAGGCAGACTCACCATGAATATGCCACAAGTCAATACCAGGACATGAATTGAATCAATTAAATTACATTTCTACCACTCCAGTACTTGTTCAAGTTTGCCGAGAGTTGGGAGCTAGAACCTATCCCAGCCAACTAAGACAAAATAGATGCAACAAAAATAATACATACATATTTGTTTTTAATTTTGAATAATAAGAAAATAATTACAATACAATATTGTAAGATGCTGGAACCTATCCCAGCTCATGTAGGTAAGAAGGCAGACTCACCATGAATATGCCACAAGTCAATACCAGGACATGAATTGAATCAATTAAATTACATTTCTACCACTCCAGTACTTGTTCAAGTTTGCCGAGAGTTGGGAGCTAGAACCTATACCAGCCAACTAAGACAAAATAGATGCAACAAAAATAATACATACATATTTGTTTTTAATTTTGAATAATAAGAAAATAATTACAATAAAATATTGTAAGACGCTGGAACCTATCCCAGCTCATCTAGGGAAGAAGGCAGACTCACCGTGAATATGCCACAAGTCAATACCAGGACATGAATCAAATCAATTAAATTACATTTCTGCCACTACAGTACTTGTTCAGGTTTGCCAAGAGTTGGGAGCTAGAACCTATCCCAGCCAACTAAGACAAATTAGATATAACAAAAATAATACACACATATATGTGTTTAATTTTGAATAATAAGAAAATAATTACAATACAATATTGTAAGACGCTGGAACCTATCCCAGCTCATCTAGGTAAGAAGGCAGACTCACCATGAATATGCCACAAGTCAATACCAGGACATGAATCAAATCAATTAAATTACATTTCTGCCACTACAGTACTTGTTCAGGTTTGCCAAGAGTTGGGAGCTAGAACCTATCCCAGCCAACTAAGACAAATTAGATATAACAAAAATAATACACACATATATGTGTTTAATTTTGAATAATAAGAAAATAATTACAATACAATATTGTAAGACGCTGGAACCTATCCCAGCTCATCTAGGTAAGAAGGCAGACTCACCATGAATATGCCACAAGTCAATACCAGGACATGAATCGAATCAATTAAATTACATTTCTGCCACTACAGTACTTGTTCAGGTTTGCCAAGAGTTGGGAGCTAGAACCTATCCCAGCCAACTAAGACAAATTAGATACAACAAAAATAATACACACATATATGTGTTTAATTTTGAATAATAAGAAAATAATTACAATACAATATTGTAAGACGCTGGAACCTATCCCAGCTCATCTAGGTAAGAAGGCAGACTCACCATGAATATGCCACAAGTCAATACCAGGACATGAATCGAATCAATTAAATTACATTCCTACCACTACAGTACTTGTTCAAGTTTGCCAATAGTTGGGAGCCAGAACCTATCCCAGCTAACTAAGGCAAAATAAATGTAACAAAATGTTAAGTACATCCGATTTTTTTTTTTGGAGTGGTTAACTTACACTTCATCCATCCATCCATTTTCTACCGCTTATTCCCTTTGGGGTCACGGGGGGCGCTGGAGCCTATCTCAGCTACAATCGGGCGAAAGGCGGGGTACACCCTGGACAAGTAACTTACACTTCAGTGATAGCAAAATAAAATATAGAAGAAAGCTGGAATCTATCCCAGTTAATTACTGAAACAAATCAATTACAATAAATAACATTTCTACAACTTATCCAGTTGTAGAAATGTTCACAGGGAGCTAGAGCTAGAAGTTAGAACCTATCCCAGCTAACTAAGACAAAATAAAAGCAGGAAATATATTAAATACATCACATCTTTCGGGTGATTTACTTACTTTTAATGCTAACAAATTAATAACAAAATATGCCAGAAAGCTGGAGCCTATCCCAGCTGATTTAGGGAAGAAAGCACACCCAGCATGAATGCATGTATATCACCCCAGTCAATACCAAGACATAAAATTATTCAATTACAGTAAATGATATGACTTATCCCTGTTTGAGTTTGCCGGGAGATAGAACCTATCCCAGCTGTTTATGGCGAAATGAATATTATAGAAATATTAAATACATACATTTTTGGGAAGCAGGTTACTTCATTTTAAATGATAACAAAATAAGTATGATAATACAATGTTGCAGGAGCCAGAACCTATCCCAGCTAACTAAGGCAATATAAATGTAACAAAATGTAAAGTGCATCCAATTTTTTTTTTTGGAGTGGTTTACTTACATTTTAGTGATATTAAAATAAAATATAGAAGAAAGCTGGAATCTATGCCAGTTGATTACTGTAATAAATCAATTACAGTAAATTTAATTTCTACAACTTATCCAGTTTAAGTTCGCCGGGAGCTAGAAGTTAGAACCTATCCCAGCTAACTAAGGCAAAATAAATGCAAGAAATATATTAAATACATCACATCTTTCGGGTGATTTACTTACTTTTTAATGCTAACAAATTAATGACAAAATATGGTAGAAAGCTGGAGCCTATCCCAGCATGATCGCATGTATATCACCCCACTCAATACCAGGACATACAATTATTATCCCTGTTCAAGTTTGCCGTGAGATAGAACCTATCCCAGCTGACTATGGCAAAATTAATATTATAGAAATATTAAATAGACACATTTTGGGGAGCAGGTTAGTCCATTTTAAATAACAAAATAAGTATGATAACAAAATGTTGCAGGAGGCTGGAACCTATCCCAGCTATTTAGGGAGAACGCAGACTCACCATGAAGAAACCACCAGGACATGACATAAATCACTTAAATTAAATGTGTACCATTTGTTTAAATTTGCTGAAAGTTAGAACCTATTCCAACTGACTAAAACAAAATAAATGATTTTTTTTATTTTTTTTACTTTTTAATGGTGACAAATTAATAATGGCAGAAAGCTGGAGCCTGGCCCAGTTCATGTCAGTCAAAAGGCAGACAGAATAACGTGACATACAATAAAAACAATACGTTTTGCCGCTTATCCTGTTCAAATTTGCAAAGTGCTAGAACCGACTAAAGCGAAATAAATGTGACAAAAATATTGAATATATCAATATTTTGGGTGCTTTACTTACTTCTTAATCATAACAAAATATGGCAGAAAGCCTGATCCTGTTCAAGTTTGCAAGGGAGCTAGAACCTATCCCACCTGACTGGGGCAACATGAATACAATCATATACAAAATAAATCAATGATCTTATTACTTCATGGGTAAACATTGCAGAAAGCTGGAGCTCATCACAGTTGACTTGCCCTAAGATAAGGCAGATGCACCATGAATAGAACATGAGTTACTCACATGGCAGGAAATACATCACAACACAAAATGCAGCAATTTTCTACCACTTATCTTGTTCAGAGTTGCAGGCAGCTAGAACCTATCCCAGCGGACTTAGGCAAAAATGAAAACAGTACACTAAAACTATTAAATATATAATTTGGAGATAAAGGGGGAAGTTACTTACATATACTTACCAATGATAACAAAATGATAAAATATTGCAGAAGGCTGGAGCCCATCCTAGCTAATTTTAGCAGAGAGACAGACTTGCCATGAATAAAATAGGATGCCAGTCAATCGCAGGGTATTTCATAAAATTTAAAAAAAAAAATGTTCCACTTAGCAGGAAATACATCACAACACAAAATGCAGCAATTTTCTACCACTTATCTTGTTCAGAGTTGCAGGGAGCTAGAACCTATCCCAGCTGTCTTAAACAAAAATGAAAACAGTACACTAAAACTATTAAATATATAATTTGAAGATAGAGGGGGAAGTTAGTTATTTAGTTATTTCATAAAATTAAAAAAAAAAAATAGATTTTCTTCCACTTATATCTTATTGAATGGCAGGGAGCGAGAACCTATTCCAGCGGACTCAGGTAAAATAAATAAAACAACATCCATCCATCCATTTTCTACCGCTTGTCCCTTTCGGAGTCGCAGAGAGGACTGGGGCCTCTCCCAGCTGCACGAAAATACTCAATAAATACATTTTGGGATATTACTTTGTATTGTGTAAATGTGAATGTGAATGGTTGCTTGTCAATATGTGCCTTGCCAGAGAACACTGCTGGGATAGGCTCTAGCTTACCTGTTACCATAATGAGGACAAGCTAAAAAAAAAACAGATGCCTTACTTCATTGTACAATACTGCAGAAAGCTGGAGCCTATCCTAACAGACTTATGAACAGGACATGAGTTAATCACAGGGCATGAAATACAATTTAAAAGAACAACACAACCATTGCAGATCGTTGGAACCTATCCCAGCTGATTCAAAACATAGGAAGGATGCCAGTCAATCACAAGGCATACAGTAAAGCATGTATTTTATTGCATTTAACTTTGTTCTTATGTCTTTAAATGTAGTCAAACCTGATTGTGATTGTGAATTGCTGCCTCATCGCACATATTTAGAGGCTGTCGCTCGAGACAGAATAGATCTAAACCCAGTCAGACATTTATATTCTGGCTGGCAAACAACAAAAAAAAAAAATAGGAACACTTTTAAGAAGAGGCAATGTGTTCATTTCCGCTCCTCTCTCCCCTCAAGTAAGCCTTTCTAAAAAGACCTCCAGTTTTTGGAAAAAAAAAAAAAAAAAACATTGGGACAAATATTACCTAGAACTACACTCACTGGTGGAATATGAGAGGCACAAAGATTATACAGACACATGAGCAGTCACTCGGACACCGGAAACACGTATAAACTGCTGACATGTGAAAAGTTATAAATAGAAAGTGCTTTTTATTGTGTGAATGCTAAGTTGCTATAGCAATCATTTGGTGTTTTTATTTTTATTTTTTTATTTTATATTACCAATTTTGGTTTTCAGTGGTAACATTTATGCAATATTTTGAACGAACTGTAACAACTATTATATTATTGCAGGCTTGACTAAGCCATGCAGTAATAATTAGCAACAATATTGATTTGATGCAAATTCAGCAAACTTTTTAAAAATGTGATTAGAATTGGAGTCCATCCATCCGTCCATTTTCTACCGCTTGTCCCTTTTGGGGGTCCAATTTGGTCCCGAGGGTAATGAGTGTAAGTTGAAATACAATGTAATTTAATATAAAAAAATCTGTAAATTGACGGAGGCAGATAATTACATACATCCATATTTGTGTGTTACTTCTTTTAAACCATAGTCATAGTACAAAACAGCTAGTGTTCTTTATTTGTTATCTTTTGGTTGTCTGCAAATACTGTGTGCCTACTTTTGAGAATGTGAAGGGGGGAGATCTTCTCTGCTTCTCGTCTAAAACCGACTTTAGATAATAAACAAAAGGGACCTGGAGTGAGCTGGGAGAAAGGGGGAGTAGTAATAAATTATTTCTCTTATCTTTCCCTTTGCCCAGCTGTGGAGAAAGGGACAAGGAGGGTGGGGGCAAGAGAGACGAGATAAAAGAAGAAGTTTTGCCGTATGAAAAGTTAGACCAATTTAGCTGTGCGAGTGAGCGCTTCTGTACGGGATTTGGTCTCAAGTTTATTTCCAAAGGCTTTGGAAATAAAATTACAAAATACCTATTCTGTCTCTGGTGGTTCTTCTACTCAGCTTTATGTGTCATAGAAGAGCTTGGGAGTGACCAGCAACTTGAATTCCCTGGGAGGAACAACTGGTCCGAACGCAACAAAACAAAACAACAAAATTCTTTCAATCAATCAATTTTGTGGCCCTCCACTAAACTTCCTAGTTTAGTGTAATAGCGGCTTGCACACCCTAAGCAGCTGATAGTACAATGCAAATGTATTAGGGACAATAACTCAACAATTACTAGAATGACACAGACACAAAAATTAAACACACAAAGAACAACTTCCTGTATGCAAACTACCCTGTAAAAAAATTTTAATTTTACGGTACAAAACTGGCAGCTTAGTTGCCAGAATTTTACTGTAAAAATAAAAGCAGGCTGCATGTTTGACATCCCTGATCTACAGTAATGCACTGTAAAGACACAGTAAATTCTTAAATCTATACAAAAAATATGGACTGTCAAGTGTTTCCGGCAATCTCCCGGCGAACTCAACAATATAATTTTTACATACAATTTTACATTTTATAATGACTTATCACAGCTCAAAGTCACTTTAGCAGGGGTGTCAAAACGTACGGCCCGCGGGCAGGATCAGACCCACAAACAGTTTTTATCCGGCCCGCGGGATGAGTTTGCTAAGTGAAAAAATTTGCCGAAATTTTTGAATAAAAGAAACCGCTGTTCTAAATGTGTCCACTAGATGTCGCAATAGCAATTCTTTGTATCTTTGTAGATAAATAAACCACAGGATGTTAGTACATCAGTCGAGGAACATTTGCAAACTACATAAATAACATCCTGTAATTTAATTTTGATACTATTTCTTTATCTTGATAAATTGAAAATGAACACCAACGAGTTGGCTGATGAACATTATCACATAATTTATTTAGAAAGTATAAAGAACGACACATAAAGATAGAATACTATTAACCGCAACATGTAAGAGTAAAAAACCCCAACAACATTATGATTTGTACATTTTCAGAATGTGCTTGTTCTATTTTTAAACAAAGAAAACAATCTGAAGTTGTCTTTATTTTTAAGTTACCGTGCCGTGATTTTAACAGTCTGGCCCACTCGGGAGTAGAATTTTCTCTGTGTGGCCCTCCCATCCCACCCGTTTTCTACCGCTTGTCCCGTTCGGAGTCGCGGGTGTTACTGGAGCTTATCTCAGCTGCATTCGGACGTAAGGCGGGGTACACCCTGGACAAGTCGCCACCTCATATAAAATTAGTTCGACACCCCTGCACTATAGTGTCCGCCCTGAGATCGGTAGATCGTGAGTTCAAAGCCCGGCCAAGTCATACCAAAGACTATAACAAACGGGACCCATTTCTTCCCTGTTTGGCACTCAGCATCAAGGGTTGGAATTGGGGGGTTAAATCACCAAAATAATTCCCAAGCGCGGCCACTACTGCTGCTCACTGCTCCCCTCACCTCCCAGGAGGTGAAACAAGAGGATGGGTCAAATGCAAAGGGTAATTTTACCACACCTAGTGTGTGTGTGACTATCAGTGGTACTTTAACTTTACTTTACTATACTATAGCTGCTGGTATAAGTAGTAAACAACTGTGGTCACATGGTTACAAAGTGATCCTGAAGGAATTCAGCAGTGTTTTACCTGAAGCGGGCCCCAAGTAAGTTGAGTTTGAGACCCTAATGTTGTTTACAAGGTTTTTCAACCACTTTGCCGGATACAGTCTGGTGTGCCGTGGGATATTATCTAATTTCACCTACTTGGGTTAAAAATATGTTTTGCAAACCAGTAATTATAGTCTGCAAATGGTGTGTTGTTTAGTGTCGGTGCTGTCTAGAGCTTGGCAGAGTAACCTTGTAATACTCTTCCATATCAGTAGGTGGCAGCAGGTAGCTAATTGCTTTGTAGATGTCGGAAACAGCGGGAGGCAGGGTGCAGGTAAAAAAGGTGTCTAATGCTTTTACCAAAAATAAACAAAAGGTGAGTGCCCCTAAGAAAAGGCATTGAAGCTTAGAGAAGGCTATGCAGAACGAAACTAAAACTGAACTGGCTACAAAGTAAACAAAAACAGAATGCTGGACGACAGCAAAGACCTACTCAGTGGCCTAGTGGTTAGAGTGTCCGCCCTGAGATCGGTAGGTTGTGAGTTCAAACCCCGGCCGAGTCATACCAAAGACTATAAAAATGGGACCCATTACCTCCCTGCTTGGCACTCAGCATCAAGGGTTGGAATTGGGGGTTAAATCACCAAAATGATTCCCGGGCGCGGCCACCGCTGCTGCCCACTGCTCCCCTCACCTCCCAGGGGGTGATCAAGGGTGATGGGTCAAATGCAGAGAATAATCTCGCCACACCTAGTGTGTGTGTGACAATCATTGGTACTTTAACTTTTACTTAACTTTTTTACTGTGGAGCAAAGACGGCATCCACAATGTACATCCGAACATGACATGACAATCCACAATGTCCCCACAAAGACAAATTGCTACAGGAAAATACCAAAAAAAGAGAAAAAGCCACCAAATTAGGAGCACAAGACAAGAACTAAAACACTACACAGGAAAACAGCAAAAAGCTAAAAATAAGTCAGGGTGTGATGTGACAGGTGGTGACAGTACACCTACTTTGAGACAAGAGCTATATTGACGCATGGTTGGTTATGGTTTAAAGTCATATCCAGCAATTGCGACAACGACTTTTTACGGTCAACTGAGTTTCGTTTTTTTAATGATTTCTGCTGGTGGTGTGCATTTGGATTTTTTTCAACGTCTTGGCAAAAAAAAAAAGTTGAAAAACACTGGTCTCCAAGCTCAATATGGTATATATGGTGATCTCCACAGCACAGAGTCAGCGCTTCTAAAAGTTTTTAACGATATCCTCCTGTCCACTGATTCTGGTAAATATGTTGTCCTGGTGCTTTTAGATCTGTCTGCTGCGTTCGACACCGTCGACCACGCCACCTTAATCACTCGTCTTGAGAACTGTGTGGGCATTAAGGGCGCCGCCCTCAACTGGTTCCGGTCGTACCTAACCGACAGGAGTTTTTGTGTAAAAGTAGACAGTTTTATGTCGTCCACAGCTCCTTTACCACATGGGGTCCCCCAGGGCTCAATCCTTGCCCCAATTTTATTTGCGCTTTACCTTCTCCCCCTTGGTTCTATTTTTAGGAAGTACAGTATTGCATTTCATTTTTATGCCGATGATTGCCAGATTTATTTTCCCATGGCACAAAATAACACGGTTCAACGTCTTATTGACTGCCTGCACGACATCAAAGTCTGGCTGTCAGCTAACTTCCTGAGCCTAAATGAAGATAAAACAGAAGTTATGTTGTTCGGTCCAAGTCGCTCTCCCTCCCCCAACGTTGACCTCGGCACTCTGACCCCGTATCTCAGCGACTGTGTCACAAACCTGGGGGTAAAGTTTGACTCAGATTTTAAATTCGAAAAACAAATCAGCAGCGTCGTTCAAAAAAGCTTTTATCAATTACGCCAAATAGCGAAAGTGAAACCGCTTCTATCAAGACATGATCTTGAGAAATTAATCCACGCTTTTATCTCGACTCGTCTTGACTACTGCAATGCCCTGTATGTTGGCATTAGCCAGGCCTCCCTCGCCCGCCTGCAGCTCGTGCAGAACTCTGCTGCTCGTCTGCTAACACAGACCCGCAGACGTGAGCACATCACCCCTATTTTAGCGTCCCTTCACTGGCTCCCTGTGCGTTACCGAATACATTTTAAACTCCTTTTATTTGTTTTTAAATGTCTAAACAACCTCGCGCCAACCTATCTCTCCGACCTCCTTCAGCCTTACTGCCCCACCCGATCCTTAAGATCAGCCGATCAGCTGCTGTTGACGGTCCCTGACACAAGGCTGAAGCTTAGAGGTGACAGAGCTTTCGCCGTTGCTGCTCCCAAGCTCTGGAACGACCTACCCCTGAGTGTTAGACAAGCCTCCTCTCTTCCTGTTTTTAAATCTCTCTTAAAAACATACTTTTATTCCATGGCTTTTAACACTGAGTGATATCCATCCTGCAATGGCGCCCCATAATACACCTGCTGTGATCCTGTTTTTATGTTTTTATTAATTCTATTTTAATTATTTATTTTTTTATCGTGTTCTGTTTGTGTTGTGTTGTGTTTGCTCGGTACTCGTTTTATCTTTTAACCTGTTCATTGTACAGCACTTTGGCTACCCCTGTGGTAAATTTTAAATGTGCTCTATAAATAAAGTTGATTTGATTTGATTTGATTTGAAGAGCTATATTGACGCATGGTTGGTTATGGTTTAAAGTCATATCCAGCAATTGCGACAACGACTTTTTACGGTCAACTGAGTTTCGTTTTTTTAATGATTTCTGCTGGTGGTGTGCATCCGGATTTTTTTCAACGTCTTGGCAAAAAAAAAAGTTGAAAAACACTGGTCTCCAAGCTCAATATGGTATATATGGTGATTGTTGGATATGGAATGATGCACACACACATTTACTCACCTTGAAGTCCCTGCTGTGTTGAGGAGTGTACTCAAAGGTCCACAGAGCTCGGACCAGACCAGACAGCTGCTCCGTCACCTCCCCGGACTCCTGCTGCTGCTGCTGCCGGCTGCCCTTCTTCTGCACCAGCACCCCGTTGGACTTACTCGCCTTGCTGTCGGTCCCACTCCCGGCCTCTCCTACTCCTCCTCCTCCTCCTCCTGCTGCTCCCCCACGGAACTGCTCCAAGGCCAAGTACTCCGCGAAGAGCTCGGTGTTGCTCAGGCACTGCAGGATGGCGTTCATGAAGCAGGTGTTGCCGTGGTTCTTCAGGCCGGCCACGCCTGGCACCTTGTCCCCGAACGGGAACCCCCCGCAGTCGCTGTCGTCGGACGGCACCGAGCCCCCGGTGGTGGTCGCTATCAGCGCGGCGTCGTCCTTGTCGTCGTGGGCGGCCTGCTCGTCGGTGCTGAAATGAGACAGCGTGGAAAGAGTCCGGAGAACTCTGTTCATGAAGCTGCCCACGGAGCGGACTGAACTCCGGCGGAACAGCTTTTTGCTGAAGGATTTCTTCTCCTTGCTGCTGACCACTTTCGACATAATGGCTTCTTTTTTTCTTCTTATTTTAAACTCCACTTATACACCCTCCGTCGAGCTCATGTTCCACAAAGGCCTGGTAGTCGCGCCAACATAAACACGGAAGAGCCTTCTCGGACCAGGGCGAAGCTCGCACGCGTGGCCGCACAAGGCATCTCCTGGCCCGGGCACGACACGGCCCGTGTCACGGAGGGGGGCGCCGCGGATCCTCAGCGGCTCGAAGACATAAACACCAACCTCGTCATGATGGAAGCCTCGTCATGTATTCAAAATCGCGCCGATGCGAGGATTTCGGTGGATGTCGTCCCTAAAGAGGCTCCATGGTGCTCGGTGGTAGCCCGCAGCCCGCCGCCGAAGAGGAGCATCATCTCCTCGCTCGGTTCTTCCCCCACCCCACCCCTTTTTGAAACGAGGGCAGGGGTCACTTGCGTCAACGTTCGGGTCCCTTAACGCCCGCTCGGGACAATAGTTGACGGCAAGGCCGCTTTTATGGTCTCCATCCTCATCTGTAGGCAGCGACACTGCAGGCAGGCAGGCGGGCAGGGCGGTGACGGATGACGTCAGAGCCAAACACTGGTCCATGTTGGAGGAGAGCATGTGGATGCTGGGTGACGCTCCATCAGTCTCCATACAGACTCCAGGCGCTGCAAGGCAAGCGCCAATCACCGCTTGTTAAATAAATAAATGATAAATGGGTTGTACTTGTATAGCGCTTTTCAATCAATCAATCAATCTTTATTTATATAGCCCTAAATCACAAGTGTCTCAAAGGGCTGCACAAGCCACAACGACATCCTCGGTACAAAGCCCACATACGGGCAAGGAAAAACTGGATAAGTTGTAGAAATGTTATTTATTGTAATTGATTTGTTTCAGTAATTAACTGGGATAGATTCCAGCTTTCTTCTATATTTTATTTTGCTATCACTGAAGTGTAAGTTAACCACTCCAAAAAAAAAAATCGGATGTACTTAACATTTTGTTACATTTATTTTGCCTTAGTTAGCTGGGATAGGTTCTGGCTCCCAACTATTGGCAAACTTGAACAAGTACTGTAGTGGTAGAAATGTAATTTAATTGATTCGATTCATGTCCTGGTATTGACTTGTGGCATATTCATGGTGAGTCTGCCTTCTTACCTAGATGAGCTGGGATAGGTTCCAGCGTCTTACAATATTGTAGTGTAATTATTTTCTTATTATTCAAAATTAAACACATATATGTGTGTATTATTTTTGTTATATCTAATTTGTCTTAGTTGGCTGGGATAGGTTCTAGCTCCCAACTCTTGGCAAACCTGAACAAGTACTGTAGTGGCAGAAATGTAATTTAATTGATTCGATTCATGTCCTGGTATTGACTTGTGGCATATTCACGGTGAGTCTGCCTTCTTCCCTAGATGAGCTGGGATAGGTTCCAGCGTCTTACAATATTTTATTGTAATTATTTTCTTATTATTCAAAATTAAAAACAAATATCTATGTATTATTTTTGTTGCATCTATTTTGTCTTAGTTGGCTGGGATAGGTTCTAGCTCCCAACTCTCGGCAAACTTGAACAAGTACTGGAGTGGTAGAAATGTAATTTAATTGATTCAATTCATGTCCTGGTATTGACTTCAATCAATCAATCAATCTTTATTTATATAGCCCTAAATCACAAGTGTCTCAAAGGGCTGCACAAGCCACAACGACATCCTCGGTACAAAGCCCACATACGGGCAAGGAAAAACTCACCCCAGTGGGACGTCGATGTGAATGACTATGAGAAACCTTGGAGAGGACCGCATATGTGGGTAACCCCCCCCCCTCTAGGGGAGACCGAAAGCAATGGATGTCGAGTGGGTCTGACATAATATTGTGAGAGTCCAGTCCATAGTGGATCCAACATAATAGTAAGAGTCCAGTCCATAGTGGGGCCAGCAGGACACCATCCCGAGCGGAGACGGGTCAGCAGCGTAGAGATGTTCCCAGCCGATGCACAGGCGAGCGGTCCACCCCGGGTCCCGACTCTGGACAGCCAGCACTTCATCCATGGCCACCGGACCTGTGCCCCCCCCCCCTCAAGGAAAAGGGGAGCAGAGGAGAAAAGAAAATAAACGGCAGATCAACTGGTCTAACAGGGGGGCTATTTAAAGGCTAGAGTATACAAATGAGTTTTAAGATGGGACTTAAATGCTTCTACCTTCAAGGTACTCAAAGCGCTTTGACACTACTTCCACATTTACCCATTCACACACACATTTACACACTGATGGAGGGAGATGCCATGCAAGGCGCTAACCAGCACCCATCAGGAGCAAGGGTGAAGTGTCTTGCTCAGGACACAACGGACATGACGAGGTTGGTACTAGGTGGGGATTGAACCAGGGACCCTCGGGTCGCGCACGGCCATTCTTCCACTGCGCCACGCCGTCCCAGATAATGTCAAATGTACACATTTAGATGCATATTAGAATGAAAAAAAGTCTACATAAATCATTCTTGGATAGCTTTAGAGTAGGGGTGTCAAACGTCCGGCCCGTGGGATGAGTTTGCTAAGTATAAAAATGAGCCAAAAATGTTGAATGAAAGAAACTGCTGTTCTAAATGTGTCCACTAGATGTCACAATAGCAATTCTTTGTATCTTTGTAGATTATGCTACATATGTAAAAACATGCACCTGGGGATAGGTTGATTGGCAACACTAAATTGGCCCTTGAGTGTGAATGTGAGTGTGAATGTTGTCTGTCTATCTGTGTTGGCCCTGCGATTAGGTGGCGACTTGTCCAGGGTGTACCCCGCCTTCTGTCCGAATGCAGCTGAGATAGGCTCCAGCAACCCCCGCCACCCCGGAAGGGATAAGCGGTAGAAAATGGATAGATGGATGGATGTATGGGTCTGTGTGTGTGTGTGTGTGTGTGTGTGTGTGTGTGTTTTTTGTCTCGTCTTGTCTTGTCTCATAGTAAGAGTGGTACTATTGTATTGTTAGTGTACAAGAGCTTTTCTTGTTTTTGTTTGTATAGTATTGTTCTTGTTTACCTCCCTGCTTGGCACTCAGCATCAAGGGTTGGAATTGGGGGTTAAATCACCAAAAATTATTCCCGGGCGCGGCCACCGCTGCTGCCCACTGCTCCCCTCACCTCCCCGGGGGTGATCAAGGGTGCAGAGAATAATTTCGCCATACCTAGTGTGTGTGTGTGACAATCTTTGGTACTTTAACTTTAACTTATATTGTTTATGTTAAATGTGGAATGAGTGAGAGGGGTTGGGATATTATAAGCATCTGCTTCATCCAACCCCTTTTCAAGCCTTGCATAAATGTCTCTGCCAAAATGTAAAACAAATTTAAAAAAAATGTGTGTTGTTGTACTGTGCAGGCTTGAAATAAAGACTTCAATTCAACTCAATTCAATTAATTCAATTGAATATGGGTTGAAAAGGATTTGCAAATGTAAAAAAAAAATAAACCACATGATGTTAGTGCACCAGTCGAGGAAAATGATCAAACTACATAAATAATATCCTGTAATTTGATTTTGATATTATTATTTTTTTATTGTAATAGATTGAAAATTAACAGCAATGAACATTCTCACATAATGTCTTCAGAAAATATAAATAATGACAAATAAAGATAGAATACTATTAACCACAACATGTAAAAAACCCAACAAGATTATGATTTGTACAATTTCAGAATGCGTTCGTTCTATTTTTAAACAAAGAAAACAATCTGAAGTTGTCTTTATTTTTAAGTTATCGTGTCGTGATTTTACCAGTCCGGCCCACTCGGGAGTAGATGTTTCTCCATATGGCCCTCGATCTAAAATGAGTTCGACACCCCTGCTTTAGAGTATTATATCAAACTATTATAAGACTATAAAATAGGTACATTTACCCCAAAGCTCAAAACTAAATCGACTAATTGAGAAAACAAATACTAGGGCATTCAAAAATAAAATGCATTAATCATATGCACGGACACAGACCTACCATTAAGCAAACGCAGGCACTTGCCTGGCCCTCCAAGATTTAAAGGGGCCCAAAATGTCTTAAAGTTTTCTTCTGTTTAAAACTATTCTCTTTTTTTTGTCCTAAATCCTGCGATTCAAAATAGTCGTCCCTCACCACATCGCCAAATACTGCGCATTATTAAAAATGTATTCTAAATTAAGCATTTTCAAGCATTACAGTGGCTGAATAAACTAAACAAGTATCAATACTTCAGTAGTTTTAGCCACTAAAGCAGGGGTATCAAACTCATTTTAGATCAAGGGCCACATGGAGAAATATCTACTCCCAAGTGGGCCGGACTGGTGAAATTACGGCACGATAACTTAAAAATAAAGACAACTTCAGATAGTTGTCTTTGTTTAAAAATAGAACAAGCACATTTTGAAATTGTACACATTTTTTTTTTTTTACACTTACATGTTGCGGTTAATAGTATTCTATTTTTATTTGTTGTTATTTATATTTTCTGAATAAATTATGTGATAATGTTCATCAGTCAACTCATTGGTATTCATTTTCAATCCATCAAGATAAATTACAGTATGTTGTTTATGTAGTCTGATCATTTTCCTCGACTGATGCACTAACATCACGTGGTTTATTTTGTACATATGTAGCATTATCTACAAAGATACAAAGAATTGCTATTGCGACACCCAGTGGACACATTTAGAACAGCGGTTTCTTTCATTAAAAAATTTCAGGTTAATTTTTATACTGAGCAAACTCATCCCGCGGGCCGGATAAAACCTGTTCGCGGGCCTGATCCGGCCCTCGGGCCTTATGTTTGACACCCCTGATTTAGAGTATAATATCAAACTATTATAAGACTATTTACCCCAAAGATCAAAACTAAATCGACCAATTGAGAAAACAAATACTAGGGCAGTCAAAAATAACAAGTTAACTAAAAAAAATGCATTAATCATATGCACGGAGGCAAACGTAGGCAGTTGGCTGGCCCTCCAAGATTTCCAGGGGCCCCAAATGTCTTAAAGTTTTCTTCTGTCTAAAACTATTCTTTTTTTGTCTCAATTCCTGCGATTCAAAATAGTCGTCCCTCACCACATCGCCAAATACTGCGCATAATTTAAAAAATGTGTTCTAAATGAAGCATTTTCAAGCATTACAGTGGCTAATTAAACTAAAAAGTATCAGTACTTTAGTAATTGCCACTAGAGGAGACCAAACCAATCAGAGCGGGCTGTTCAGTACCGTGACCACTGATTGGCCCAGCCTCAGGCAGCATTACTATGTTGGATTAAAAGAGTGTAAAGGTGACTAAAGGGTGTTATTTCATGTCCAGAGGGTTCTCATAATGTTGAAAATGTTAGAACGGTCGGATGCAAAAGTAGGGAAGCGGCATGCAGGTAAGAGTCTTTCGATATACAAGGCGGTGTGGTTCAGTTGGTATGCCAGAAACTTGAGAGTTCCAGGTTTGATTCCAGCTTCCGCCATCCTGGTCAGGACACTTTACTGTCGCTCCCGGTGCCACCCACACTGGTATAAATGTAGCTTACATTTAGATAATGGATTTCACTATAAAGCATCTACAAAAAAAGCGCTAAATAAAAGTAATTCACTTCACAAAACTAACAGTGTGGCGTTCGGAGTTGCACGGCTTAAGGCTAAAACATAAAAACTCAGCATTAAGTAAAACATAAGCAATAATAGCGAGAGCGAACAATTAACCTGCATCGAGTAAAAAAACTGGTGGGTGATTAGTGATGGCAGCAGTTCGAGACACTAATCAACAAACAGTAACCAGTGTGTGATCTTAAGCGCTCCTAGCAACCAGAACGTACACAAAGGAGAGCAGGGACAACTAGCAACAGAATTAAACACAAAACCAAGGAGAATAACAAAACCTGTGGCGACAGGTCATGACAAAACAAATGTACTTGGAAGGTAAACCGTTTTTTTTATTCACTATTTATGAAAATACTTGATTTAGCATTAATGAGTCCTACTTTACAGAAAATTTGTTTATTACGGTCATGTTCCAAACAAATTGATAGCAATAAACAAGGAATTACTGTATATCAAAATGCTTAATCAATCATGACTATTCCGTCAGCACCACTCTCCTTTCTCGCACAATGTTACCACGTTACTTGATTTAAGAAGATTTAGGAAGACATTGCAGTGGTTTTGAGAGGTGTTTTGTTCTTAATAAAAATGAAGCGGAGTATGTCAAGTCGAGCAAAAAAGAGGAAAAAGCCAGAATAAAGCGACAGTTTTTATTAAAACTATTATCAAGGTATAAACTTTTTTCTCTGTGACACCGAATGTATGTGATCAACACAGCAAGAGCTACTGCAGGATGCAGGTGGTATGTGAGTATTAGAGTGCTCAAAGTGGTCAACTATTGAAACCGAGGGTTCAGTAAGATGTAGCAAGAAGGAAGGACGGCAGGCAGGAACTCGAGAAGCAATTTTTTAAAGTCTTAACTCTAGTTCAAACACCGTCACCGTCAAAAGCTCTCTTTTTTTCCCACCAGTCACACATTTTCGGCCTTAAGAATAATAACACTATCCCTCCCGTCTGGTCCAACCGCGCTAACAAAATAGTATGAAAAATGGCTAACTCTTTAATAAGTATTTCTATCACAATAAAAACATTGGGATCAGTGATAATCATTGCACTGTTCGCTTGTTAGTTTCTACCATTACCATATTTTTGTTATGCGGCTGGCCCCAAAATGATGGAATACCCCCTTGTACGTAGATTAATCATGCATTTATTTAGTCTGCACGTTTCTTTACCTTAGCCACGGACAATTAGTTGAAAGGCGGTACAGCTTGCTATATGTTCAAAGTTGCACAATCTGAATGGACTTCAAATAAAACTGTGACCAAGTTTTGCGCAAATAACTATAGTGCGTTCAATTAAAACTTAAAAAAAAAAATGTTCCTGTATGACATTCTGACAATAAAATTATACATAGTGGGGTCTTTTTTAGTTAACTTAAATTATGCAAGAGAGTAATAATATCCTGTGATTAATCACGATTAAAAAATAATTTGTTTGAAAGCACTAAAAAGTACATATAATTAACATTTTTCAATTAAACCTGCATGAGCTTTTTAATTCAACTTTCTTTTCCCTTTACAATTACATTTGATTTTTAATTTGTATACAGTACAGGCCAAAAGTGTGGACACACCTTCTTATTCACAACACAACTGATGGTCCCAACCCTATTGATAAAGCAATACATTCCACTGATCAACACTGATAAGGCACACCTGTGAAGTGAAAACCATTTTAGGTGACTACCTCTTGAAGTTCATCGAGAGAATGCCAAGAGTGTGCAACGCAGTAATCAGAGCAAAGGGGGGTTATTTTGAAGAAACTAGAATATAAAACATGATTTCAGTTATTTTACCTTTTTTTTGTTAAGTACGTATCTCCACATGTGTTCATAGTTGTGATGCCTTCAGTGACAATCTACAATGTAAATAGTCATGAAAATAAAGAAAACGCATTGAAGAGAAGGTGAGTCCAAACTTTTTGCCTGTACTCTATGTCAATGCTTTTTATTAGAGATGTCCGATAATATCGGCCGATAAATGCGTTAAAATGCAATATCGGAAATTATGGGTATCGTTTTTTTTATTACCGGTATCGTTTTTTTTAATTAAATCAACATAAAAAACACAAGATACACTTACAATTAGTGCACCAACCCACTGGGTTGTTTCTTTCTGTTATTAATATTCTGGTTCCTACATTATATATTAATATATATCAATACAGTCTGTAAGGGATACAGTCCGTAAGCACACATGATTGGTCCACTAATAGTACTAACCTTTAACAGTTAATTTGACTCATTTTCATTAATTACTAGTTTCTATGTAACTGTTGTGTTCACGTCGGAAGATGAGAATCACAGAAGGCCGTATGACTTTAAATATCCAAGAGTGCGAACAAATTTGAAGCAAATGTGCTTATCTGTAGTTGGTGTGAAAGCATGGAATTCTCTAAACAAAGACTTAAAAAGCTGCAAGAATATCTTTGAATTTAAAAGGAGTTACAAAAAGAAACAACTGGAATTATATCAAACTGATTTTTGATTTTGATTGGAACGTGTCATTTTGAAAATGCTTAAACGAAAATGAAAAGTATGTTGGAGTTCGGGTGTTGGTGGAGGGAACAGTTATAAAGTCATCTACATAATTTGTGTTAAAAAGGGGGCAGATAAATATAAGAATAGTATTCTTCCATCTGCTCCTTTCTGATCATGGAAATGTATAAGATACAAAAAACAATGAAAGTGTCAACTGTATATGGCTTGTATATACAGGTAAAAGCCAGTAAATTAGAATATTTTGAAAAACTTGATTTATTTCAGTAATTGCATTCAAAAGGTGTAACTTGTACATTATATTTATTCATTGCACACAGACTGATGCATTCAAATGTTTATTTCATTTAATTTTGATGATTTGAAGTGGCAACAAATGAAAATCCAAAATTCCGTGTGTCACAAAATTAGAATATTACTTAAGGCTAATACAAAAAAGGGATTTTTAGAAATGTTGGCCAACTGAAAAGTATGAAAATGAAAAATATGAGCATGTACAATACTCAATACTTGGTTGGAGCTCCTTTTGCCTCAATTACTGCGTTAATGCGGCGTGGCATGGAGTCGATGAGTTTCTGGCACTGCTCAGGTGTTATGAGAGCCCAGGTTGCTCTGATAGTGGCCTTCAACTCTTCTGCGTTTTTGGGTCTGGAATTCTGCATCTTCCTTTTCACAATACCCCACAGATTTTCTATGGGGCTAAGGTCAGGGGAGTTGGCGGGCCAATTTAGAACAGAAATACCATGGTCCGTAAACCAGGCACGGGTAGATTTTGCGCTGTGTGCAGTCGCCAAGTGCTGTTGGAACTTGAAATCTCCATCTCCATAGAGCAGGTCAGCAGCAGGAAGCATGAAGTGCTCTAAAACTTGCTGGTAGACGGCTGCGTTGACCCTGGATCTCAGGAAACAGAGTGGACCGACACCAGCAGATGACATGGCACCCCAAACCATCACCCAACCATGCAAATTTTGCATTTCCTTTGGAAATCGAGGTCCCAGAGTCTGGAGGAAGACAGGAGAAGCACAGGATTCACGTTGCCTGAAGTCTAGTGTAAAGTTTCCACCATCAGTGATGGTTTGGGGTGCCATGTCATCTGCTGGTGTCGGTCCACTCTGTTTCCTGAGATCCAGGGTCAACGCAGCCGTCTACCAGCAAGTTTTAGAGCACTTCATGCTTCCTGCTGCTGACCTGCTCTATGGAGATGGAGATTTCAAGTTCCAACAGGACTTGGCGCCTGCACACAGCGCAAAATCTACCCGTGCCTGGTTTACGGACCATGGTATTTCTGTTCTAAATTGGCCCGCCAACTCCCCTGACCTTAGCCCCATAGAAAATCTGTGGGGTATTGTGAAAAGGAAGATGCAGAATGCCAGACCCAAAAACGCAGAAGAGTTGAAGGCCACTATCAGAGCAACCTGGGCTCTCATAACACCTGAGCAGTGCCAGAAACTCATCGACTCCATGCCACGCCGCATTAACGCAGTAATTGAGGCAAAAGGAGCTCCAACCAAGTATTGAGTATTGTACATGCTCATATTTTTCATTTTCATACTTTTCAGTTGGCCAACATTTCTAAAAATCCCTTTTTTGTATTAGCCTTAAGTAATATTCTAATTTTGTGACACACGGAATTTTGGATTTTCATTTGTTGCCACTTCAAATCATCAAAATTAAATGAAATAAACATTTGAATGCATCAGTCTGTGTGCAATGAATAAATATAATGTACAAGTTACACCTTTTGAATGCAATTACTGAAATAAATCAAGTTTTTCAAAATATTTTAATTTACTGGCTTTTACCTGTATATTTTCATGAAAGCAATAAAAATAAATGATGATGATGATGATGATGATGTTTTATATTGTTTTTCTTTCTTTTTTTATTCAAGAAAATGTTTTTAATTTATTTATCTTATTTTATTAAATTTTTTTTAAAAGTACCTTATCGTCACCATACCTGGTTGTCCAAATTAGGCATAATAATGTGTTAATTCCACGACTGCATATATCGGTTGATATCGGTATCGGTAATTAAAGAGTTGGACAATATCGGACATCCCTACTTTTTATCCAACCAAATGGCAAATATAGTCATACATTTTGTCAGTAACATTGCCAAAACAAAAGGGAGTATTTATGATAACCAAATATCCTCCAAAAATGACAGGAGAGCACTGCTGTTTTTAAGGGCTGACTGCAAAATAATTCTAGTTTTAGGAATCTGTTTAAAAAAAAATATCAGTCACTCAAGAGTTTTGAACTAAACTCCAGCCTCTCTGATGTCATTCACATGACAAATCTGTGGGCCACCATTAAAAAAAACTTCCTAATTGCATGAAATAACATTTGGACACCATTATAATATTGTGTAAATGCTTTATGTACACATTTATAGAATACCTA
Organism: Nerophis lumbriciformis; assembly: GCF_033978685.3. Lineage (NCBI taxonomy): Eukaryota > Metazoa > Chordata > Actinopteri > Syngnathiformes > Syngnathidae > Nerophis > Nerophis lumbriciformis. Next base: position 357,815 of record NC_084558.2, on the reverse strand, counting down.
AAAATATATTGAAAATGTCCTGTCCACACACAACCCAAAAAGAAGACACTGTTTATGTTAGAAACCTTCATTCAACTGTAATTAGCAATATTAGCATAAGTAAGTAAGTAAATGCCATTACATATACCCTGATTTTGCAAAGTATCAAAGAAAAAGCTACAGACAACACCAACACCTCCAATCGTCGATGCTTCCCGGTGTAGTGCACAGAAATAAAAAATATGTTAATATACAAACCGTCACTTCAGTGGACATATCCAAATTGAGGGAGAAGGGGATGTTTTTAGAAGTCAATGGAGCGGAGGGCGCCGATAGTAGACGCCAGTCTCCGAGGTAACTGTTTGGAGGTTTGTTTGTAGTCTTCTGGCTTGGCCCTTAGCAGGGTGACGATATGCTGGAGGCTGCGAGACGGCTGCAGCCCGAGAGCATCCATCACGTTGCTCAAATAGTCTGAGCAGCACAAATAGAAACATACACATGTTATATGTTTTAACTACAACCAGTATGAATAAAAGGCTAATTGAGAAGACTCCACTAGAGGAAGCCATTGCTGATTGTACATCAGCCAGGTCAGAAAGAACATCATTTATCTTGCGCATCATGTTGTAGTGAAAGTATCTCGACGTATTTACCGATATCCGTGGCCAGCTGTTTGGTGGAATGTGCGCTCAGCTGAGGGATGAGCAGAATGGCGTCACAATACGTCTGCATGGTTGCCCGAGCGATGGAACCCAGCCAGTAGTCTGCTGTGTTGTCCAGCTCAGGAAGGTCATCACCTGAGGCGGGGTTTGGAAGTCATGAAGCGAAGGGAATATGTGGAAAAACACTGAGAGAGGGGGGATTCGGTAACCTTGCTCGGGAGGAAAAGGTAACTTCCCGGCATGCAATGCCAACTCTAATGCCGGATCCTCTTGCGCCACAAAGGGTTCCAAGTGGAGCGGCAGAGACATCAGGTACTGCCCGATCTGGAAGAGGATGACATTGTAAAGTTAAAACTATCAACCAAGTGCATTTCTGCATTTACCGTATTTTCCGCACTATAAGGCGCACCTAAAAACCACAAATTTTCTCAAAAGCTGACAGTGCGCCTTATAACCCGGTGCGCTTTATTACGATTCATTTTCATAAAGTTTCGATCTCGCAACTTCGGTAAACAGCCGCCATCTTTTTTCCCGGTAGAACAGGAAGCGCTTCTTCTTCTACTGTAAGCAACCACCCGCCCCCGGAAGAAGAAGAAAAAACGCGCGGATATCACCGTACGTTTCATTTCCTGTTTACATCTGTAAAGACCACAAAATGGCTCCTACTAAGCGACAAGGATCCGGTTCATAAAAAGACGCAATCTCTCCATCCGCACACGGATTACTACCGTATTTCACAGCAACTGATATTCCTGTGAACCGCACTGTGGAACGGGAGCACGTACGGTGAATATTCGCACCACAGGGAATGAGAAGTCATCCTTCACTGTGGTTCTAGCTTGCCATGCTAACTTCCACCCATGGTGATATTCAAAAGGAAGACCTTGCCAAAAGAGACCTTTCCAGCCGGCGTCATCATAAAAGCTAACTCGAAGGGATGGATGGATGAAGAAAAGATGAGCGAGTGGTTAAGGGAAGTTTACGCGAAGAGGCCGGGTGGCTTTTTTCACACAGCTCCGAAGGCGAACACACCTTCACTAAGACGGGCAGACAGCGCCGGACGACATACGCCAACATTTGCCAGTGGATCGTAAATGCCTGGGCAGATATTTCGGTCACAACTGTGGTCCGAGCTTTCCGGAAGGCAGGATTCACAGAACTACTGGACAACAACAGCGACACTGACTCCGATGACTTCGACGAGACGGAACCGGCCATTTTGGATCCCACGCTTGCGCAACTTTTCAATTCGGACACCGAAGACGAAGAATTCGAAGGATTTACGAATGAAGAATAACTTCAGAAGGTGAGCGCTATGTTTATTTTGTGTGTTGTGACATTAACGTTCGAGCAACATTATGTTGCTATTGCTCTACACCATTTTGAATTTTACTATGTTTGTGATTGCACATTTGCGTACATTTTGGGACAGAGTTGTTAGAACGCTGGTTTTCAATATATTATTAAAGTTTGACTGAACTATCTGACTGTTTTTTTGACATTCCCTTTAGCGCAGCGTAGGCGCGGCTTATAATCCGGGGCGGCTTATTGGTGGACAAAGTTATGAAATATGTAATTCATTGAAGGTGCGGCTAATAATCCGGTGCGCCTTATAGTGCGGAAAATACGGTACTCAAAAACACTCTAATGGACGCCAACTGTCATCTTCCTGCAAACCTCAAACCTACTTACAAACCTTACCTACAATACCCTACTGTGCAATATTACCCTTCGAGTGCAATACATCCGACACTGATTGTTATCACTCCGGTACTCTTGTCTTGTTCTGTATATTGTACAGTACTGTATTTTGTATATTGTACAGAATTGCTTATTATTTTTATTGGATAGTAGTCTATTTATTTCAATTCTTAGTTTTATCTTTATTACTTCTTGTGTACCGTATTTTTCGGAGTATAAGTCGCACCGGCCGAAAATGCGTAATAAAGAAGGAAAAAAACATATATAAGTCGCACTGGAGTATAAGTCGCATTTTTTGGGGAAATGTATTTGATAAAACCCACCACCAAGAATAGACATTTGAAAGGCAATTTAAAATAAATAAAGAATAGTGAACAACAGGCTGAATAAGTGTACGTTATATGAAGCATAAATAACCAACTGAGAACGTGCCTGGTATGTTAACGTAACATATTATGGTAAGAGTCATTCAAATAACTAGAACATATAGAACATGCTATACGTTTACCAAACAATCTGTCACTCCTAATCGCTAAATCCCATGAAATCTTATACGTCTAGTCCAGGGGTGGGCAATTAATTTTTACCGGGGGCCGCATGAGCAACCCGAGCACTGCTGGAGGGCCACATCGACAATATTCAATTAAATTTTGCTCAATATTATTTTTGATATATACCGTAAGATAAATAATAATAATAATAATAACAATAATAATAATACTTTCATTTAACCTAACTTAACTTTATACCAAAAGCCCTGCTTTGGAAATCATTTGTACCCCTTTCAGAGATCACATTTAGTTGCCCTTAAACATCCTCATGTTGCACAATGAAATGTAAGCATAGGATGAAGTGTGCATTACTGTAACTTTCTCTAGTAACAGCATTCCATGATTAATATCAATAAATTAACATTAATAATAAATGACAGTAAAATAAGCACACGTATGACTGAGGAGTCATAGTGTAACTTTGTGTGGTGTTTGAGTTGTCCGACTTTTTGTGTGGCCATAAACGCACCAGTGGCTTAGTGCTATGCGTGTTGGTGACAGATGACAAGTTGCTTTTGGCCTGCTTTGTACGGCAGAAAATGACTAGTTTTTCCAGATAGAAGTGTTTTACTCATGTTTTTGGTGTGGTTATGGTCGAATATAAACAGTTTTGCTCAATAAAGTGATCGATATAATTCCTGTCCTTGAAGCATCTCGATAGGCGTTACAATAATTGAACGGTGTTGACTAACACCGTTAGGGCCGCTTGTTGTCACTGTCACTCAGAGTTGCATTGCAAAATTACACACAATAAATGTGTTTATTTTGTGTAGAATTCAGATGGGATTTGATTTGGTGTGCGGCATATACAGGTAAAAGCCAGTAAATTAGAATATTTTGAAAAACTTGATTTATTTCAGTAATTGCATTCAAAAGGTGTAACTTGTACATTATATTTATTCATTGCACACAGACTGATGCATTCAAATGTTTATTTCATTTAATTTTGATGATTTGAAGTGGCAACAAATGAAAATCCAAAATTCCGTGTGTCACAAAATTAGAATATTACTTAAGGCTAATACAAAAAAGGGATTTTTAGAAATGTTGGCCAACTGAAAAGTATGAAAATGAAAAATATGAGCATGTACAATACTCAATACTTGGTTGGAGCTCCTTTTGCCTCAATTACTGCGTTAATGCGGCGTGGCATGGAGTCGATGAGTTTCTGGCACTGCTCAGGTGTTATGAGAGCCCAGGTTGCTCTGATAGTGGCCTTCAACTCTTCTGCGTTTTTGGGTCTGGCATTCTGCATCTTCCTTTTCACAATACCCCACAGATTTTCTATGGGGCTAAGGTCAGGGGAGTTGGCGGGCCAATTTAGAACAGAAATACCATGGTCCGTAAACCAGGCACGGGTAGATTTTGCACTGTGTGCAGGCGCCAAGTCCTGTTGGAACTTGAAATCAAATCAAATCAAATCAATAAAAATCTCCATCTCCATAGAGCAGGTCAGCAGCAGGAAGCATGAAGTGCTCGAAAACTTGCTGGTAGACGGCTGCATTGACCCTGGATCTCAGGAAACAGAGTGGACCGACACCAGCAGATGACATGGCACCCCAAACCATCACTGATGGTGGAAACTTTACACTAGACTTCAGGCAACGTGGATCCTGTGCCTCTCCTGTCTTCCTCCAGACTCTGGGACCTCGATTTCCAAAGGAAATGCAACATTTGCATGGTTGGGTGATGGTTTGGGGTGCCATGTCATCTGCTGGTGTCGGTCCACTCTGTTTCCTGAGATCCAGGGTCAACGCAGCCGTCTACCAGCAAGTTTTAGAGCACTTCATGCTTCCTGTTGCTGACCTGCTCTATGGAGATGGAGATTTTTATTGATTTGATTTGATTTGATTTCAAGTTCCAACAGGACTTGGCGCCTGCACACAGTGCAAAATCTACCCGTGCCTGGTTTACGGACCATGGCATTTCTGTTCTAAATTGGCCCGCCAACTCCCCTGACCTTAGCCCCATAGAAAATCTGTGGGGTATTGTGAAAAGGAAGATGCAGAATGCCAGACCCAAAAACGCAGAAGAGTTGAAGGCCACTATCAGAGCAACCTGGGCTCTCATAACACCTGAGCAGTGCCAGAAACTCATCGACTCCATGCCACGCCGCATTAACGCAGTAATTGAGGCAAAAGGAGCTCCAACCAAGTATTGAGTATTGTACATGCTCATATTTTTCATTTTCATACTTTTCAGTTGGCCAACATTTCTAAAAATCCCTTTTTTGTATTAGCCTTAAGTAATATTCTAATTTTGTGACACACGGAATTTTGGATTTTCATTTGTTGCCACTTCAAATCATCAAAATTAAATGAAATAAACATTTGAATGCATCAGTCTGTGTGCAATGAATAAATATAATGTACAAGTTACACCTTTTGAATGCAATTACTGAAATAAATCAAGTTTTTCAAAATATTCTAATTTACCTGTATTTGCTGTGCGCAGAGGACGCTTGAGCAGTGCACAATTGCGCAGGCGCGCACCTTAGAGGGAACGTTGCTTGGCAGTCCATGTCTTGTTGAAAACACGCCATTCGTCATCAACTTTTCTCTTTTTAGCGTCTCGGGTGTAAACCGGGCATCACTTTTCGCTGTGCACCTTCACTCACAGGTTACACATGGACATACGCCCATAAATAACACTTTTCAAAATAAAAGCAGCACAGTTGTATTGCAGGCACGACAGATGTTTTTTAAACTTTATTTTGTAATTTGTGATTGCCGCTGTTCACATTTACTCACAATCACGCACGCGCATACGTCCACACGGAAGTAATACAAATAACGTTTTTCAAAACAAAAGCAGCACCGTTGTATTGCACACTCGACATAAATACTTTTTAAAATGTATTTTGTAATTTATGATTGGCCTCACGCGGGCCGGACAGGGACGCACAAAGGGCCGGATGTGGCCCACGGGCCGCAGAATGCCCAGGTCTGGTCTAGTCTCTTACGTGAATGAGCTAAGTAATATTATTTGATATTTTACGGTAATGTGTTAAGAATTTCACACATAAGTCGCTCCCGAGTATAAGTCGCACCCCCAGCCAAACTATGAAAAAAACTGCGACTTATAGTCCGAAAAATACGGTAACTTATTTTTAGCCCATTTTTGTTCCCACTACCGCACCTTAAATTGGAGTCCTTAATCTCGTTATATGCAAATATAATGACAATAAAGTCCATTCTATTCTATTCTACTTCATCTTCCCAACTACGGCACTATGCCTTCTGGGTAATACAGTATATAAACATTGACTCTCTAGTTGATATATATTTACATATTTATTTATCCTTTATCATCCAGGGTAAGACAATTAATAACAGATTCTCTTTTGCAATGCTGACTTAGCAAAGAGGCAGCATTTACATAAATGATAGAGATGTTGATGTGTGATGACAATCTCTCATAGTCTCTAATTCACCAACAAAAATTACTGCTATAGATCGTTCTCGACAGTTTATAAATGCTCTTAACATGGGGTAGTTAATGTGTTGGAACATAAATGAATGCTTGAGACGGACACACTTTTCAAACGTAAAATAAACACAAATATTGTCTGCAACTTGTGGACGACAGAGCAGACGACAAACAATGGAAGTCTTTGGTGGTGTTTCTTTCCATAATTATAATAATTAATAATATCAGTTACATTGATTTAAACAGTACAGTAATTTGACAATGAGCTCTGAGTATGTGATTTTACGTCCATCTAGTGCCTTCTTTTGAGTCGGTATGGTATAAAATGAGTAAAGCATCAATACAATATTTGTTTTTCAATTTTTGTTGAACTCATTTGCTTTTTGAGGTTACAAGGAATGACAAATTCATCAAATCACAAGTTGATTCAAAGTTTTTTTTTAAACAAATAAGCCTTTAAAACATTGCAACTCTTGCCACAACTTCCTAGAAAAGGTTGTCACGAAATCAGGCATTTTAGGCCACAACAATCTCAAAAATGCCTGCGAAATCCCGGTAGGGCTAAATATATTACCACATACATATGAATATTTTGTTCCCCAGAAGGGTCAGAAAAAGACAGATTGATTGCATCTGAGGTGGCGCTAAATGACTTGTAGAGCTTTTCTTCCTGTCACACACACACACACGCACAACTACATTTTCCATGTCAAAAACAGATCTTGTAAAGAGTTGTCTTATATTCATGTCAATACAATATAGGTATATTTCCATCCATCCATTTTCTACTGCTTGTCCATCTCGAGGTTGCAGGGGTGCTGGAGCCTATCCCAGCTGCAATCGGGCAGGAGGCAGGGTACACCCTGGAAAAGTCACTACTTTGTCGCAGGGCCAACACAGATAGACAGACAACATTTTTATCTGTGAAAATGCATTTCCACAAATTCAGGTGTTCTTTGTACTCGACACCTAACCTCTTGAAAAATATCTGCAGTTGAGTAGACAAATGCACTCCGCTACTAAAATTCTGTATTGTAGTATCAGCTAAATATTTTGATATTGCAAGGGGTGCCTAATGTTGTGGCTGGTCTTAGCGTAGGGCAGCGCTATTCAACTAAATGGCTTTGGGAGCCACACTTTGATGTGAACAAGAGCATGTATTGTCTTTGTGTGATGATGTAAATGAGGTGTGGTTGTATTGTATAATAAGTATGTGTCAATGAAAGGGCATTTTATGACTTTTCTTAATTTGATTACATGCTATGTATGATTTTATTGTCATAATTTTATTGCATGATTTTTGTATCCCTTTAATTTAGGTAGCCAGGGACTGCAGATGGAAATGAGCTATTTAGCTATAATCTGTTACAGAACATATCTGTCTTTGATCTTAAAGGGGAACATTATCACCAGACCTATGTAAGCGTCAATATATACCTTGATGTTGCAGAAAAAAGACCATATATTTTTTTAACCGATTTCCGAACTCTAAATGGGTGAATTTTGGCGAATTAAACGCCTTTCTAGTATTCGCTCTCAGAGCGATGACGTCACATCGGGAAGCAATCCGCCATTTTCTCAAACACCGAGTCAAATCAGCTCTGTTATTTTCCGTTTTTTCGACTGTTTTCCGTACCTTGGGGACATCATGCCTCGTCGGTGTGTTGTCGGAGGGTGTAACAACACGAACAGGGATGGATTCAAGTGGCACCAGTGGCCCAAAGATGCGAAAGTGGCAAGAAATTGGACGTTTGTTCCGCACACTTTACCGACGAAAGCTATGCTACGACAGAGATGGCAGGAATGTGTGGATATCCTGCGACACTCAAAGCAGATGCATTTCCAACGATAAAGTCAAAGAAATCTGCCGCCAGACCCCCATTGAATCTGCCGGAGTGTGTGAGCAATTCAGGGACAAAGGACCTCGGTAGCACGGCAAGCAATGGCGGCAGTTTGTTCCCGCAGACGAGCGAGCCAAACCCCCTGGATGTCTTGGCTCACACCGTCCCTTATGCCACCGAAGATGATCAAGAGAAGAATATCGACCCTAGCTTCCCTGGCCTGCTGACATCAACTCCAAAACCGGACAGATCAGCTTTCAGGAAAAAAGCGCGGATGAGGGTATGTCTACAGAATATATTTAATTGATGAAAATTGGGCTGTCTGCACTCTCAAAGTGCATGTTGTTGCCAAATGTATTTCATATGCTGTAAACCTAGTTCATAGTTGTTAGTTTCCTTTAATGCCAAACAAACACATACCAATCGTTGGTTAGAAGACGATCGCCGAATTCGTCCTCGCTTTCTCCCGTGTCGCTGGCTGTCGTGTCGTTTTCGTCGGTTTCGCTTGCATACGGTTCAAACCGATATGGCTCAATAGCTTCAGTTTCTTCTTCAATTTCGTTTTCGCTACCTGCCTCCACACTACAACCATCCGTTTCAATACATGCGTAATCTGTTGAATCGCTTAAGGCGCTGAAATCCGAGTCTGAATCCGAGCTAATGTCACTATAGCTTGCTGTTCTATGTGCCATGTTTGTTTGTGTTGGCATCACTATGTGACGTCACAGGAAAATGGACGGGTGTATATAACGATGGTTAAAATCAGGCACTTTGAAGCTTTTTTTAGGGATATTGCGTGATGGGTAAAATTTTGAAAAAAACTTCGAAAAATAAAATAAGCCACTGGGAACTGATTTTTAATGGTTTTAACAATTCTGAAATTGTGATAATGTTCCCCTTTAATGTTTCTGTGCATTGTCCCTTCAAATAAAGACTAAACTAAACTTTCACTTCTCTTTTTACTATTATTCTTATTGTGCATTCTCCTGAGAATCTACTGTTTTGAAGGATCAACTGAAAAAAAAAAGATAGTCAAAGATCATTTATAATACAGGGGTCTGGTGTTTTTAGGAATCTGCAGAAAAAATGTTAAGTCTTTTCCAAGTTGTTTTAACTGAACTGCAAGCCAGTATGGTGAAATTTTCGGACCACCAGATGAATAACCCTGGCGAAAGGTTTTTGTTTTTTTACAGGAAGTTAAAAAAGAAAAACGTACATTAGTGATGTACTCTTGTGGAGACAGGCTGAAGGTAGGCAGGTCCTCAGCGTAGCTCTCTCCTAAACCAGGTGACTCTTGACTCTGTGCATGAATGACACAATATTAGAGGAAATTACACGCACGCACATGTATCCAATTAAAACGATGCTCACTTCTGTCTTGGCGACAGGCGAGAGCTGGTGTTTAATCTGTAGAAAGACCGAGTCGAAGGCCAGCTGATGAGCCTGCTGATTGAGGCGTGTCAGCGTCCCCCTTGGCTCGGCTAACAGGTTGGAGTTCCCCGCACCTTTCTCCTGCAACACAAACATGCAGGATCGCATTAGCGGACTAGCATAACCTTGACGAGCCCTTCTGTCGCACCTTCAACGAGTAGAGCACTTCCATTAAACAGTTGTAGTCCGTCATGCTGCCCCTGTGAAGATAGTTGTACTCCTGCCAAGGATTTTTGGTGGCGCCCTTCCTCTCGGCGGCGCTGGCTTCCTGGATGCCCGCCAGGCTGCGAGGGCTGTATGTCTCTGACAGGTACTTGCCCGCCGTGCCCATGATCCTGCAGGAAAGGTTGATTAAGGACAAGAGTTGCACGATTATTAACGCCGAAGAGTTGAATGATTGAAGTAAAACATTAGCTCGCTCACTTGTTTGACAGCTGCTGTTCGAAGGCTCCACACTGTCTCAGTAACTCGCCACATGTAGCGATGATTCTGTAAAGCACGACATGACGTCTGAGCATGAGGAAGGCCGACAAACATAGAAACTAGGGGTGCATATCAGTAATCCGATTTCGATATGCGGAATTATGACGCCACACTGATAATTCGATAACAGATAAAACATTTTTTTTAAACGCTCCAATCACGCAAGATTACCTATTAGAATAAAATAGAATATAATAGAAAGTACTTTATTGATCCCTGAGGGAAATTCAGCATTTATATATTATGCTGCTGTTTGTGGGTTAAGGTAAAAAAATCAAGCACTCCTACCTCCGAGGAGGTTGTAACTCCACTTGAACTCACTGGAGTAAATAAACATGTCTTCCGTTGGTCGTGTGGGACTTCGTTACTCCTATCAAAACAAGACATTCCGCCAGAACCAAATGCCTTGGAAACACTCCATGGGGAAGAATATACAGGTAAAAGCCAGTAAATTAGAATATTTTGAAAAACTTGATTTATTTCAGTAATTGCATTCAAAAGGTGTAACTTGTACATTATATTTATTCATTGCACACAGACTGATGCATTCAAATGTTTATTTCATTTAATTTTGATGATTTGAAGTGGCAACAAATGAAAATCCAAAATTCCGTGTGTCACAAAATTAGAATATTACTTAAGGCTAATACAAAAAAGGGATTTTTAGAAATGTTGGCCAACTGAAAAGTATGAAAATGAAAAATATGAGCATGTACAATACTCAATACTTGGTTGGAGCTCCTTTTGCCTCAATTACTGCGTTAATGCGGCGTGGCATGGAGTCGATGAGTTTCTGGCACTGCTCAGGTGTTATGAGAGCCCAGGTTGCTCTGATAGTGGCCTTCAACTCTTCTGCGTTTTTGGGTCTGGCATTCTGCATCTTCCTTTTCACAATACCCCACAGATTTTCTATGGGGCTAAGGTCAGGGGAGTTGGCGGGCCAATTTAGAACAGAAATACCATGGTCCGTAAACCAGGCACGGGTAGATTTTGCGCTGTGTGCAGGCGCCAAGTCCTGTTGGAACTTGAAATCTCCATCTCCATAGAGCAGGTCAGCAGCAGGAAGTATGAAGTGCTCTAAAACTTGCTGGTAGACGGCTGCGTTGACCCTGGATCTCAGGAAACAGAGTGGACCGACACCAGCAGATGACATGGCACCCCAAACCATCACTGATGGTGGAAACTTTACACTAGACTTCAGGCAACGTGGATCCTGTGCCTCTCCTGTCTTCCTCCAGACTCTGGGACCTCGATTTCCAAAGGAAATGCAAAATTTGCATGGTTGGGTGATGGTTTGGGGTGCCATGTCATCTGCTGGTGTCGGTCCACTCTGTTTCCTGAGATCCAGGGTCAACGCAGCCGTCTACCAGCAAGTTTTAGAGCACTTCATGCTTCCTGCTGCTGACCTGCTCTATGGAGATGGAGATTTCAAGTTCCAACAGGACTTGGCGCCTGCACACAGCGCAAAATCTACCCGTGCCTGGTTTACGGACCATGGTATTTCTGTTCTAAATTGGCCCGCCAACTCCCCTGACCTTAGCCCCATAGAAAATCTGTGGGGTATTGTGAAAAGGAAGATGCAGAATGCCAGACCCAAAAACGCAGAAGAGTTGAAGGCCACTATCAGAGCAACCTGGGCTCTCATAACACCTGAGCAGTGCCAGAAACTCATCGACTCCATGCCACGCCGCATTAACGCAGTAATTGAGGCAAAAGGAGCTCCAACCAAGTATTGAGTATTGTACATGCTCATATTTTTCATTTTCATACTTTTCAGTTGGCCAACATTTCTAAAAATCCCTTTTTTGTATTAGCCTTAAGTAATATTCTAATTTTGTGACACACAGAATTTTGGATTTTCATTTGTTGCCACTTCAAATCATCAAAATTAAATGAAATAAACATTTGAATGCATCAGTCTGTGTGCAATGAATAAATATAATGTACAAGTTACACCTTTTGAATGCAATTACTGAAATAAATCAAGTTTTTCAAAATATTCTAATTTACTGGCTTTTACCTGTATATATGAAAAGCTGTTGGCCGTTTTCATCGCGGCGGGGTCCAAAAACTGCAAAAACCTCACCAGAGACGTCGGTAAGGCAATTTCCTCATGGAAATAAAATGATGGTACTGGACAGAGCTAGCCTGAGCAAGCTCCCCGCCAGCGGAGCGACTCACCCGCTCAGGTGGGCATGGAGGAGAGAGACATCCTGCAGGCTGCCGCTCCCTCTTTCATTAGATTTACATGCCGTATATGTACGTGTATGTCCAAACAGGCTAAACTGTCAATCATATCCATTAGAGATGTCCGATAATATCGGCAGTCCGATAAATGCTTAAAAATGTGAAATCGGAAATTATCGGCATCGGTTTCATAAAGTAAAATGTATGACTTTTTAAAACGCCGCTGTTACGGAGTGGTACACGGACGTAGGGAGAAGTAGAGAGCGCCAATAAACCTTAAAGGCACTGCCTTTGCGTGCCGACCCAATCACATAATATCTGCGGCTTTTCACACACACAAGTGAATGCATGCATACTTGGTCAACAGCCATACAGGTCACACTGAAGGTGGCCGTATAAACAACTTTAACACTGTTACAAATATGCGCCACACTGTGAATTCACACCAAACAAGAATGACAAACACATTTCGGGAGAACATCCGCACTGTAACACAACATAAACATAACAGAACAAATACCCAGAACCCCCTGCAGCACTAACTCTTCCAGGACGCTACAATATACACCCCCCGCTACCCCCTAGCACTCCCTCAACCCCTCCCACCTCAACCTCCTCATGCTCTCTCAGGGAGAGCATGTCCCATATTCCAAGCTGCTGTTTTGAGGCATGTTAAAAAAAATAATGCACTTTGTGACTTCAATAATAAATATGGCAGTGCCATGTTGGCATTTTTTTTCCATAACTTGAGTTGATTTATTTTGGAAAACCTTGTTACATTGATTAATGCATCCAGCAGGGCATAACAACAAAATTAAATAATAATGTGTTAATTTCACGACTGTATATATCGGTATCGGTTGATATCGGAATCAGTAATTATGAGTTGGACAATATCGGCAAAAAAGCCATTATCGGACATCTCTAATATCCATCCATCCATCCATTTTCTACCACTTGTCACTTGAGCCTATCTCAGCTGCATTCGTATCATCAGAGATAAAACAATGCAGCCAAATTAGGGATACATTTGACCACAGAGATATCAAAATGCAGAAAGAGCCCGCCTCCACCATTGCTGAAGACACATGGACCTCTCGGCAGCAGACCTTTCGGAGCCACATAGCCGCCGCTTTTTTTTTTGGATGTATGTTTGTTGGCAAAATACGAGACTACTGCACACACTGATGGATGGAAACCAGGACATAAGTTGCATTACTAATTTATGGATGGGATGTTAGCCCTACCACAGTAGCGATGTCATACTTGGTTACTACAGTACATGGACAGCTTGTCAAATCCACCTTTGTTTGTGTCGTTCTTACCCCCATGAGTACATAAACTACAGTCAACCCTACATTTAAAAGAATAATACATATCATTAATAAGTTATCTGTTATCGGTATTGACCTTGAGAAACTGGAAGTTATCGGTATCGGCTTGAAAAAAAATTATTATGACGACCTAAAAGAAACCAATGTACAATATTGACTGGAATATAAGACAAGCTAGAAGTTTAGATAAATCTAGTGCACCTATCAATTCCTTATGAACAATTTATCGTGCACGCTGTCCATAAGCTAATAAAAAAATAAAACTAATTGGACACGTTGGGAGGACTATGTCTCCCGGCTGGCCTGGGAACGCCTCGGGATCCCCCGGGAAGAGCTGGACGAAGTGGCTGGGGAGAGAGAAGTCTGGGCTTCCCTGCTTAGGCTGCTGCCCCCGCGACCCGACCTCGGATAAGCGGAAGAAGATGGATGGATGGATTGTTTTAAATTGATATACTGTGATATAAGACAACCAGTCTTTTTTGTTAGTGATTTAGACGTCTTCTCTCTGAGTAACATGGCAACTGCGCAATCAAAATAACTTTTGTGTGTGTGTGTTTTTATCAGTCTTGTTTGAGTTGAATTGTGAACTTTTTGAGCAACTCAAAAATAACAGTGACAAAAACTTGCGATGTCATCAGAAGATATCCTCAGAAGATTACAGCACCTACAAAATGGTCCAATTAGGGCTGGGCGGTGTACCGGTATTATGAGTTATACCTAGTGCTGGATAATTAATACAATTTTGATTCCGCTTTCGAATATGGCTTCTCACGATCATTAACATATAATAATCGGGAAAAAAACTATTAATCCACTGCAATGTGATTATTAGTGCCGCAGTGTGCATGCAAATTTTGGAGTTGTGACATTGAAACGAATTAAGTGAAGAAGTTGTGGATCTCAACATGGTTGCTACTTTTTATTTGACACAACACTAGTATGCCTAATCAATAATAACTAAACTTAACAAAAAAGTAAGGCGTATAATTTCCATGTTGACGTAACCGCGGACGGAGTCACATAATTGGCCAATAATTGTTTTTAAATGTCTAAACAACCTCGCGCCAACCTATCTCTCCGACCTCCTTCAGCCTTACTGCCCCACCCGATCCTTAAGATCAGCCGATCAGCTGCTGTTGACGGTCCCTGACACAAGGCTGAAGCTTAGAGGTGACAGAGCTTTCGCCGTTGCTGCTCCCAAGCTCTGGAACGACCTACCCCTGAGTGTTAGACAAGCCTCCTCTCTTCCTGTTTTTAAATCTCTCTTAAAAACATACTTTTATTCCATGGCTTTTAACACTGAGTGATATCCATCCTGCAATGGCGCCCCATAATACACCTGCTGTGATCCTGTTTTTATGTTTTTATGTTTTTATTAATTCTATTTTAATTATTTATTTTTTATCGTGTTCTGTTTGTGTTGTGTTGTGTTTGCTCGGTACTCGTTTTATCTTTTAACCTGCTCATTGTACAGCACTTTGGCTACCCCTGTGGTAAATTTTAAATGTGCTCTATAAATAAAGTTGATTTGATTTGATTTGAATAAAATGTAATCCGCTGTTAAAAGCAGAATATCACGGAAATTGACATAAATGTGAGTGAAATTAACATTTGTTTGGGAAAATAATGTGTCCGGGGCCGCTCATTCATCACCCAAACACTCAACCGCCTTGTCATGAACTAAACAATGTTGAGACAGTCACTTAAAACGCCGACTAAATTACAAAGCAAAAGCTGGCAATAACAATCCATACACCCACAACACATCTCACCTGCTTGTGTTGTTGTGAACGACATCATCGATGTAACATCAATGTACAAATAGGACAGCAGTCGCAACTTGAGAGGGGCTCAATTTTATTTTTTTTACAGCCTTAAGATGTCTCCTTACTCGTCAAGCTGAGAACAACAGCACAATAACCTTCTCCCCTCTACAATAATAACGCTGTGCGCCACATCCAGTCTGACTGCACTAACAAAATAAACTTTTCAAAAAAGTACCTTACAAAAAGCATAATGTACTTAAAGCACTAATTGATACAATTACACAAATATTATACTTTGGCCAAAAATACTGGTCAAAATTGTCCTAAGATGTATAAATGTGAGGATTTTTGCATTTAATTAACAAAACATTTTATAAAATGTTATTTGACACAAAAAGCACACACTCTCCAGTGGTAAAACACGGGTAAAAAGTACAAACAGGAAAAAAAACAATGTAAAAACTTAATTATATTATTTTTTATCTCGCTGTTGTTATTTAGATTTATTGTTATTACTATTATTATTTTACTTGTTGGGGTTTATTTGTGAGTAATTTACATCCATTTTTTAAACTATATTTAAAATTGAGTTTGAAAGGGTGTTTAGCTGCAGTGGCAATATTGTCACCTACCACACAGCATCCTGCAGTTGACAGCTTAGGTGTTCCTGGTTTAATGTTTTAAGGGAAAAAAGTATTCTAAAAATGTTGAGCTAAAAAAAACACATTTTGTTAAAAGGTAAATTATTTTCAAGTCGCTGCTGACTAGAGACTTTATTTGATATTGTGTTCATTTGTGTTTTTGTTAATGGCTGAAGATTTGAGCTTAGCTAATATTTGTTTTAAAGAAAATTGAATATTATACTTTAATATTACTATATTATTTTCAAGACTTTTTAATATTTGTATGTGCATCTATCTATGCATGAAACTTTAAAATTTCCAGAAGAATTTACTCATGTTAAGTATCCAGCAACCCCCGTGACTCCGAAAGGGACAAGCGGTAGAAAATGCATGGATGGAAGTATTTGTTTAAAAAAAAAAATTTACATCCATATTTTGGTTTGACTTTTTCAAAATGCACTTTGCGGAAAAGAATATCAGAATATATATCGTATATTGATATCAAGCCAAAATATATCGGGATATGAGTTTTAGTCCATATCACCCCGCCCTAGGTCCAATTGCACGCACACAACTCACGAGGGGGCCTAAATGCATGATAAGGATTGCTATAATATGCTAGGATGTCGTCCCAAGCATTAGTCATCTATTTACTTAGGTCACAAACCTGACAGAGTTCTGGAAGGCCGTCCAGTCCTCACGGAACACGGAAGAAGTGGGTGCGTCCTCCAGTTTGCACTTCTTCCTGATGGACCGCAGTGTAGTGGAGAAGTCGGACACATACCTGGAAAAAAAAAAAAAACACTAGCATGCACGCACAAGAGTCAATAGAGTGTGTGTTTAAAGATATTTACTTGGTGAAGAGCGCTTTGAGAGCCTTGAGGAGGCCGACCACGCCGAGTCCATCAGTGAGCTTCACACAGCGGTCCACAGCGGCACTTGCCAGGCCAAACAGCTTCCCGACAGAGTGGTTCAGCTCCTCCACGCAATCAATGACCTCACCATGCTCCTAAATGTGGACAAGAAAGTGAAAAGTGTGACTAAACACAGCCAAAATGGTTAGCATAGTAGCCACTGGCCAGTAGGGGTGCCAGAAAATGTATTCACATCCTTCTTAATCGATTCATAATTTTCAAGAATCAATTTCTAAAAGTGTTTATTAGGCCATCTCCTTGCTTACCCGCTTTACGTATTTGTCATACTGTATGTAAGCTGCTCAGAGGAGCTTTTGTAACCTGTAGCCTTTTTTGAAAATATTTTATTATAATTAATATACCAAATAATACATTGTGAAAATCAATTTGCATTGAGAATTGATTCTAAATCGAATAGTCACCCCAAGAATGGTAATCGAAGTTAATCTTGAGTCGTTGTAAGATTCACATCTTTCCTGGCCATGCATGTTTATTTACTTAGCTAGGGAAAATAAAGGTAATTTATTAGAGGTAAGGTTTTATTGGTACAAATGCATATCACATAGACCAATGTTTATTTTTGTTATGAGAGTCAATAAATCACCCTCTCTTACCTTTTACACGTGCTGTCTTTTCTCACAAATTATACAAACAATGATTTGACTTCTATAGTTACTAAATCCAAATAGTAACCATTTATTTATTTAATTGGCATCTACTGAAAGCTAGTACATGTTGAAAATGAATGTATAATATAATTCAAATACCGGTAATTAGAATGGTAGTTGAATAATGACCTGTGCAACTGAATATTGCAATAACATACTAATAATAATGCAAATAATTACAATGGGAGTTGAATAATGACCAGTGCAACTGAATATTCCAATAACATACTAATTTCTAGGTAAGAAATATAATTTAGCCTGTGTATTACAGTATAATGTATTGCAGTTTTGCTATGAGATGGTCCTCTACATGCACTACAGCACTTTATCTTTAAATTTCACAATATGCATTAGTCTACCGATACGTACAATATGGTTTATAACATATGGCATACAGTGCATTCGGAAAGTATTCACAGCGCTTCACCTTTTCCGCATTTTGGTATGTTACAGCCTTATTCCAAAAAGTAATAAATGTATTTTTGTCCTCAAAAAATCTACATGCAATACCCCATAATGACAATGTGTACAAAAGTATTCACAGCCTTTGCCATGAAGCTCAAAAGTGAGCTCAGGTGCATCCCATTTAAACTGATCATCCTTGAGATGCTCCTATAGCTTAATTGGAGTCCACCTGTGGTAAATTCAATAGATTGGACATAATTTGGAAAGGTACACACCTGTCTAAATATAAAGGTCCCACAATTATGCATGTGCATGGCAGAGCACAAACTAAGCATGAAGTCGAAGGAATTGTCTGTAGAATTCAGAGACAGGATTATCTCCTCGGGCAGGAGATACAGGACAATAAAATGCCGGACAAACCGATTTAAGAACACTTTTTACCCGAGAGCAATAGTGTCGCTGAACACAAGACAATATTGACTGTGCATGTGAGCTGTGTGCCTGGTATTTTTATGTATTTTTATCTATTTATCTATGTTCTTATGTTTTTATGTGTTATTATGAATTTGCACTAAATTAGTTTTGCATACAATTTCGTTGTACAATGACAATAAAGATATATTATATTCTATCTCGGGGTACTTATCTGGTAAGGGTACAAAAACATATCTGCTGCTTTGAAGGTCCCAATGAGCAAAGTGGCCTCCATCATCCGTAAATGGAGGAAGTTTGGAACGACCGGGACTCTTCCCAGAGATTGCCCGCTGCAGGGTGTCTCCCTCTTCAATGGCCACCTAGGCCATCGGGGAAGAAGTGCCCTAGTCATGGAGGTGACTAAGAACCCGATGGTCAATCTGTCAAAGCTTCAGCATTCCTCTGTGGAGAAAGAAGAACCTTCTAGAAAGACAACCATCTCTGCAGGAATGTACCAATCAGGTATGTATGGTATAGCAGCCAGATGGAAGCAATTCCTCCGTAAAAGTTGGCCAAAATGCACCAAAAAGACTCTCAGACCATGAGAAACAACATTTTCTGGTCTGATGAGCCAAAGAATGAACTCTTTGGCATGAATGCTAGGCGTCATGTTCGAAGGAAAGCAATGAAGCACGGTGGTGGCAGCATAATGCCGTGGGGATGTTTTTCAGCAAGAAACTGGAAGACTGGAACTGGATGACTAGTCAGGATAGAGGCAAAGATGAATGCAGCAATGTACAGAGACACCCTGGATGAAAACCAGCTCCAGAGTGCTCTTGAACTCAAACTGCGGCGATGGTTCATCGTTCAGCAGGACAACGACCCTAAGCAGACAGCCAAAATTTCAAAAAAATGGCTTAAGGACAACTCTGTAAATGTCCTTGAGTGGCTCACACAGAGCCCAGACTTGAATCCGATTGAACATCTCTGGGGAGATCTGAAAATGGCTCCATTAAACCTGATGGAGCTTGAGAGGTGCTGCAAAGAGGAATGGGCGAAACCGTCCAAAAATGGGTGTGCAAAGCTTGTGGCATCGTATAAAAAAAAACTTGAGGCTGTAAATGCTACCAAAGTATTGAGCAAAGGCTGTGAATGCTTATGTAGTTGTGATTTCTCAGTTTTGTATTTTTCATCAATTTCAAAAAGCTCTTTATAATAAACAAACTTTCACATTGTCATGATGGGGTATTTTGTGTATAATATTGAGGACAAAAATGAATGTATCCCAAATTTGGAATAAGGTTGTAACAAAACACAATGTGGAAAAAGTGAAGCTATGTGAATACTTTTTTGGATGCACTGTATATTATATTTTGTTTACCATTAGACATGTGACGTTCTTGAATGAGTTGAGTCTTTAGAATTGCTCTTTTAGGTGAATAAGAAGTTGCTTCTAGTTACATATGCGAACCAAGTAATTACCACGAATACAATATATATTTTATATACTTGTCAGAAAAATGTAAAAAGTACACTCTTTGAAAGTAGTGGTTCCTCATGATCCCTTCAGAGAGCCATAAATCCCACCTCTATTTACCACATCTTACCAAAGGAACAGCACTGATCTGGATGAGGATGTGCGTTTCCTCCAGTTCTCCATACTGCAGCTGATACGACTTATAGGGGTCGTACAGCGCACACACAAGCTCATTCACCTTCAGGAGATTATTCTCACCTAAAAAACACAGCAGACACTATTACCACCAAAATTCGAAAGAGTAATTTACAAAATCTACCCTTTAAGGTCACTACAGACCGATGTGTGGCATCATGGCGGCCTCAAGGTTGTGTCCCAGTGTGAGCGTGGTGTGGTGGAGCTCCAGCAGGGTGTCAAGGCACTTCTCTGGAGCCGCCTGTTCCATGGCCGTGCTCAGGCACACGGGGATCGAGGGAACCATAGCGCCCAGAGTCTGGATCAGCAACACGGTCACCACCTCGTATGGGTTCTTGAACACCTGGAGGGTAAAGAACATTGAAAGTGTATCCTATATCTATTAATGATGTAACATTTGACGTTTTTTTGTTGTTTTTTTACTTGGCTGCACCACTGGAGCTGAGTGTGCCACGTGGAGAACAAGGTGTCGTAGAATTCGGATAGCTGCTGATTTAGGCTGAGCTCGCTCTGGGAGAGATCCTGCCACATGTTCACCAGCTGCCCCTGGAGAGGTCCCAGTACAGACATTTATTTACATTCACACATTATGTCATAGCAAGTTATTAAAACTAGAGATGTCCGATAATATCGGACTGCCGATATTATCGGCCGATAAATGCTTTAAAATGTAATATCGGATATTATCGGTATCGGTTTCAAATAGTGAAATGTATGACTTTTCAAAACGCCGCTGTACGGAGTGGTACACAGACGTAGGGAGAAGTACAGAGCGCCAATAAACCTTAAAGGCACTGCCTTTGCGTGCCGGCCCAATCACATGATATCTACGGCTTTTCACACACACAAGTGAATGCAAGCATACTTGGTCAACAGCCATACAGGTCACACTGAGGGTGGCCGTATAAACAACTTTAACACTGTTACAAATATGCGCCACACTGTAAACACACACCAAACAAGAATGACAAACACATTTCGGGAGAACATCCGCATCGTAACACAACATAAACACTACAGAACAAATACCCAGAACCCCTTGCAGCACTAACTCTTCCGGGACGCTACAATATACACCCCCCGCTACCCCCTATCCCTGAACCCCATCCCCCCCAAACCCCACCCACCTCAACCTTTTCAGCATGTCCCAAATTCCAAGCTGCTGTTTTGAGGCATGTTAAAAAAATAATGCACTTTGTGACTTCAATAATAAATATGGCAGTGCCATGTTGGCATTTTTTTCCATAATTTGAGTTGATTTATTTAGGAAAACCAAGTTCCATTGTTTAATGCATCCAGCGGGGCATCACAACAAAATTAGGCATAACAATGTGTTAATTCCACGACTGTATATATCGGTATCGGTTGATATCGGAATCGGCAATTAAGAGTTGGACAATATCGGAATATCGTCAAAAAAGCCATTATCGGACATCTCTAATTAAAACATGATCGAGCTTTGTTTACTCACTTTATGACACTTGTAGTAGTAGGCAAGGAGTTGCGGCATTCTGTCAATTTCTGAGAAAACTTTAACAAATAGTTTGGCTTGGTCTGCACAGGGAAAATAAATCAACCAACAATGTTAGACAAAAAAAAATAATAATAAAGCGATAACAGTTGCACTACAAAGCCTAGACTTACCTACAGACATGGAATTAAATGCAGAGACTATTTGCGGGCTGGCCAGGGCTTCTAGTCTGTTTTTTAGAGCCTCCAGGTGGACACACTTTTCTGAGTAGTCTGGTGTGTCCACCAGCATGGCCAAGCTGTTCTGCATGCTTGTCAGCTTGGACGAGATGGCTGCAAGATCCTGAAAACGAGCATTTTTCTTAGATATGCTGTTGATCAGTAAAAACAAAGAATGCTTTATTGATGAACCTGTGTTTTGAAGGTCTCTTCAATGTCTGTGCTTAGTGTGGTCCATTTGTCAGCTTCCTGCAACGCTTCTGCTGCCAACTGCATTCGACTCTTCACCTGATCAATCTGCACCAGGACCTAGGATCCAAAAGAACACAAACAACAGCATTGAGTCGTTTCTATAACATATAACTAAGTTTGATTTCTATGTAGTAAGAGTACAGTAGGACTTCATCTTTAGAGTGTTTTGAAATAAGATTGTTATGATTTAAGGTGCAAGTAGAAATTTGAGTTACAAGCCTACCCGCCATTAGTTGGCGTAGCAACTGTCACAGTAAGATCCACCCAAAACATCTGGTCTTACTTGCTCGCATTAGCTTATAGCTAAAGATGGACATAACTTTGTATTCCAACCATGGGAAAGAAGAACGTTAGTGTGAAGAACAGTGCTGAGAAGAAGCACATGATAGTAATTGAAGTAAGGCTAGGTGATATTTCGAGTTTGTAAGATATATCAATATATTTTTCAACAAGATAAGAATTAAGAAAATATCCTAATATCGATATAATTTATTTCACGTTAAAATGACCAAACATTGCTTATTTGTTGTGTTCCTTGTTCTCCCCTGCTCCTCACTCCCTCTCATGGGCTACTAAACCCCTCCCCTTCCTCCTTCCAAGACTGCTTGCACGTATAAGAACATCCATGATTGGTTGGTTGTTTACTATGAAGAGCTACGATTGGTTGAGATTAGGTCAATCAGAGGAAAGATAGGGCGGGTCATGGAACCAGGAAGGGTAATTACAATTGACATCCCAAATTTTTATTTTATTTAGCCTTTATTTAACCAGGTAAAAATCCCATTGAGTTTAAGGATCTCTTTTCCAAGGGAGACCTGGCCAAGAGGGCAGCAGCAAGGTTACATTAAAAACAGTAAACAACACATAAAACATCACATTTACAACATTAAAACTTGCTCACATGACACATGTGCATACAGACAAGGTAGATTGCAATCTCAAATGATGACGAGAAAGTTGTAGAAAAGAAGAGGGAATTGTCAAGCGAGTGATTTATATATTAAAATAACTAGTGGAAGATGGCAGAGGGATTCTCTTCCTTAGATTTTTCTTTTAGCGATGTAGACGACGTCCATGAAACCCACAATGCGTGTAATTGGCCACATTTGGACAAATGCATGCGTCTGGATAAAACATTCAATTGTTGTTTACCATGTAAACCCAAATCAAAACTGTTCTCCAGTTGCCAAGCTAGCCATATTTCGCATGAGAAATGCTGCCAAAAATGTATGCCGAAGTGAGGAAGATCATAGATAGATCATTTGATTTATGTTATGTAATTCTGTACTACTTAAACAGTTTATTTTCTGTGCTGTTAATACCCATCTTGACTAACTGGGTTAATAAAAGTGCCACTGACTGTCTACAGTACAGTTGTCATTCACTTCAATTTCAGTGAATCTCACTCAAAAATGTATATCTTTATATGTATACTTTCACCGGGAAAAATATCGATATATATATCGAATATCGAGTTTAAGTACAAATATATCGAGATATACTTTTTCGTCCGTATCGCCCAGCCCTAAATTGAAGTCCATCCATCCAATTCCTACCGCTTGTCCCTTTTTGGGGTCGCTGGAGCCTATTTCAGCTACAATCGGGCGGAAGGCGGGGTGCACCCTGGACAAGTCGCCACCTCATCGCAGGGCCAACACAGATAGACAGACAACATTCACACTCACATTCACACACTAGGGCTATTTTAGTGTTGCCAATCAACCTATCCCCAGGTGCATGAAGAAATAAAAAATCCATAACATGGCCCCGAGTGTGTTGTCAATTTAGTGAAGCAATTCGCAGTTCACTGATAGTCTGCACCAAACTGATGAAGAATGAGTCTATCGTCAATCAACAATGTTGAAATAATATCAGTGAAAATATGAAAAAGCTGCTGATGGTGTGTTTGACGGACAACCACCTTGAAGGAGATGCTGTAGAAGTCCACTCTCCAATGCTGCACAATTACTTCATAAAAATAACATTCTGCTGTATTGTTTTTCATACAATATACATCTATATGGGGGGTTAGTATGTGTGCCTCACAATACTAAGGTCCTGGGTTAGAACTAGGGCTGCGACAACTAATCGATTAAATCAATTAAAATCGATTATAAAAATAGTTGGCGATTAATTTAGTCATCGATTCGTTGGATCTATGCTATGCGCATGCCCAGAGGCAGTTTTTATTTATTTATATATATATATTTTTTTTTATAAATTTTTATTTATAAACTGCAACATGTACAAACAGCTGAGAAACAATAATCAAAACAAGTATGGTGCCAGTATGCTGTTTTTTTTTCCAATAAAATACTGGAAAGGATAGAAATGTAGTTTGTCTCTTTTATCCGATTAATAATCGATTAATCAAAGTAATAATCGACAGATTAATCGACTATCAAATTAATCGTTAGTTGCAGCCCTAGTTAGATCCTGGGCTCGGGATCTTTCTGTGTGGAGTTTGCATGTTCTCCCCGTGACTGTGTGGGTTCCCTACCATGGTAAATGGGTTATACTTGTATAGCGTTTTTCTACCTTCAAGGTACTCAAAGCGCTTTGAAACTATTTCCACATTCACCCATTCACATACACATTCACACACTGAGGGCGGGAGCTGCCATGCAAAGCCCTAACCATGACCCATCAGGAGCAAGGGTGAAGTGTCTTGCTCAAGGACACAACGGACGTGACTAGGTTGGTAGAAGGTGAGGATCGAACCAGGAACCCTCAGGTTTCTAGCACGACCACTCTCCAAACCGCGCCACGCCGTACCATGAATAGATTAACGTTGACCCCGACTTAAACAAGTTGAAAAACTTATTCGGGTGTTACCATTTAGTGGTCAATTGTACGGAATATGTACTGCACTGTGCAATCTACTAATAAAAGTTTCAATCAATCAATCAATCACTCCGGGTACTCCGGCTTTTTCCCACCTCCAAAATCCTGCACCCGGGGATAGGCTGTTTGGCAACACTAAATTGGCCCTATTGTGTGAGTGTGAGTGTAAATGTTGTCTGTCTATCTGTGTTGTCCCTGCGATGAGGTGGCGACTTGTCCAGGGTGTACCCCGTTTCCGCCCGAATGCAGCTGAGATAGGCTCAAGCACCCCCTGCAACCCCAAAAGGGACAAACGGTAGAAAATAGATGGATGGAAGTGTGTTTTTCTTTTTTATATGCATATTCTATGGTAAAATTCCCATGTTTTTTTAGGGAGTGGGCAAAGACCAATTAAATTAATATCTATTTATTTCAATGGGAGTGTTTTTTTGAGTGTTTTGAATGAAGAGCTCCTTCACAGAACCAATTAATCGTAGATTGAGGTACTACTGTAGCAGTGACGTGCGGTCACTAGAGGCAGGTGAGGCGGGGCCTCGCCTGCCATCATGGAAAGAAAAAAAATGTAAAAAGAAAAAAAATGTATTACATTTTTACATGTATCCAGTGATTATACTATAAAGTTATTTTCTATTTAACTTCACCAGTTTTAGATTATTTTTATTCGAAATCGCTGAATTTTCACATTTGCCGTTCAAATACTGAGAAGAGACGGTGCGGTGAACAGCAGCCAGTTGAGGCACGTCACTCAATTGTGCCTCACCATGGATTGCGGACTCGGCTAACTGCTGGCTTGCTGTGCAGTGAGACCGTATTGCTATATGGACTATATTATACATTTCCATAGTTTAGTTAGCTGAGGTATATAATGTACAGTGTATTTTGTCAACAACTGTATGTGTGTAACGTATTTCTTGTGCTGAGCAATCATAAAACTGCTGCGAAGACGCACTGTGCCTCCTGGTGCCGGTTAATGCACCTCCGCCGCAGACTGCACCCCACGACAGGAGCGCCACACCAACCAAAGCCCACACCCTAACCCTCCACGTGCAAGACCGAATCCACCCAAAAAAAGTCACTTAACAAGAAGCCAAAAAGTGCAAAAACAACAATGCTCGCGCCGGAGGAGCAACGACTGCAGGGACACAACATTAGGTACACCTACAGACTGCAGCACGGATTTCATATTTCATTCATTCACAACTCCTCCAACATGAACACCACTGTTCCCGCACTTATAAGTAAAGGTAAGACCATAATAACGTTTTTTTTTTATTAAATGTGCTTTTTTGTGTGCTACAGTTTGTATGTGTAAAGTTAAAGTTAAGTTAAAGTAAATAAATGATAATGATAAATGGGTTGTACTTGTATAGCGCTTTTCTACCTTCAAGGTACTCAAAGCGCTTTGACACTACTTCCACATTTACCCATTCACACACACATTCACACACTGATGGAGGGAGCTGCCATGCAAGGCGCTAACCAGCACCCATCAGGAGCAAGGGTGAAGTGTCTTGCTCAGGACACAACGGACATGACGAGGTTGGTACTAGGTGGGGATTGAACCAGGGACCCTCGGGTTGGACACGGCCACTCTCCCACTGCGCCACGCCGTCCCTTACCGTACCAATGATTGTCACACACACACTAGGTGTGGTGAAATTTGTCCTCTGCATTTGACCCATCCTCTTGCTCACCCCCTGGGATGTGAGGGGAGCAGTGGGCAGCAGCGGCGCCGCGCCCGGGAATCATTGTTGGTGATTTAACCCCCAATTCCAACCCTTGATGCTGAGTGCCAAGCAGGGAAGATTGCTGGTATGAGCTTTTAAACATAACCCGTTAACTGCTGCCAATCAAATGGTGAATAAGATACTCTTTAGGGTTCATATGTTTGTAAATCTGACTGTGATGAAGTCAGTGCCTCACCAGCCATCAACCTCACCGCACGTCACTGTGCTGTAGATATTTTTAAGGTACACACACCTGCATGGACTGCACTGTGTCCTGTTCAAACTTCTTAATGTCCTCTTTGACCAGAACCATTTGCTCTTTAAGAAAAGACGCCTCCTGCTTCAAAGCCTCCACTTCTCGGAGCACTCTGGGCATGTTCTGCAGGGCCTGATTACTCGTCTCTGCAGAAAAAAAACAGCCAGTATAAGACATTTGAGATCAAATCAAATCAAATCAACTTTATTTATAGAGCACATTTAAAATTTACCACAGGGGTAGCCAAAGTGCTGTACAATGAGCAGGTTAAAAGATAAAACGAGTACCGAGCAAACACAACACAACACAAACAGAACACGATAAAAAATAAATAATTAAAATAGAATTAATAAAAACATAAAAACATAAAAACAGGATCACAGCAGGTGTATTATGGGGCGCCATTGCAGGATGGATATCACTCAGTGTTAAAAGCCATGGAATAAAAGTATGTTTTTAAGAGAGATTTAAAAACAGGAAGAGAGGAGGCTTGTCTAACACTCAGGGGTAGGTCGTTCCAGAGCTTGGGAGCAGCAACGGCGAAAGCTCTGTCACCTCTAAGCTTCAGCCTTGTGTCAGGGACCGTCAACAGCAGCTGATCGGCTGATCTTAAGGATCGGGTGGGGCAGTAAGGCTGAAGGAGGTCGGAGAGATAGGTTGGCGCGAGGTTGTTTAGACATTTAAAAACAAATAAAAGGAGTTTAAAATGTATTCGGTAACGCACAGGGAGCCAGTGAAGGGACGCTAAAATAGGGGTGATGTGCTCACGTCTGCGGGTCTGTGTTAGCAGACGAGCAGCAGAGTTCTGCACGAGCTGCAGGCGGGCGAGGGAGGCCTGGCTAATGCCTACATACAAGGCATTACAGTAATCAAGACGAGTCGAGATAAAAGCGTGGATTAATTTCTCAAGATCATGTCTTGATAGAAGCGGTTTCACTTTCGCTATTTGGCGTAATTGATAAAAGCTTTTTTGAACGACGCTGCTGATTTGTTTTTCGAATTTAAAATCTGAGTCAAACTTTACCCCCAGGTTTGTGACAGAGTCGCTGAGATACGGGGTCAGAGTGCCGAGGTCAACGTTGGGGGAGGGAGAGCGACTTGGACCGAACAACATAACTTCTGTTTTATCTTCATTTAGGCTCAGGAAGTTAGCTGAAAGCCAGACTTTGATGTCGTGCAGGCAGTCAATAAGACGTTGAACCGTGTTATTTTGTGCCATGGGAAAATAAATCTGGCAATCATCGGCATAAAAATGAAATGCAATACTGTACTTCCTAAAAATAGAACCAAGGGGGAGAAGGTAAAGCGCAAATAAAATTGGGGCAAGGATTGAGCCCTGGGGGACCCCATGTGGTAAAGGAGCTGTGGACGACATAAAACTGTCTACTTTTACACAAAAACTCCTGTCGGTTAGGTACGACCGGAACCAGTTGAGGGCGGCGCCCTTAATGCCCACACAGTTCTCAAGACGAGTGATTAAGGTGGCGTGGTCGACGGTGTCGAACGCAGCAGACAGATCTAAAAGCACCAGGACAACATATTTACCAGAATCAGTGGACAGGAGGATATCGTTAAAAACTTTTAGAAGCGCTGACTCTGTGCTGTGGAGGGCTTTAAAACCGGACTGGAACAGCTCAGTGATACCATTATCCTCTAAGAAGGGCAGCAACTGACTGTAGACAACCTTCTCTAATATTTTGGAAATGTATGGAAGATTAGAGATAGGTCTGAAGTTAGAGAGGAGAGAGGGGTCGAGGCTGGGTTTTTTAAGTAGAGGTCGTACCACTGCATGTTTAAACTCTACTGGAACTATTCCAGAAGAGAGGCTACTATTGATAATGTTAAGGACACTTGATCCAATAGAGATGGCTTTGTTCAGCGTAATGAACTACATAAAGCAAACTATACATGTTTTAACTGAACCACTGACCCTCAATGGAATTGTTGACTTCCTGGATGAATAACTGTAGCTTCATAACGAGCGTTGCGGCGTGTGCGTCCGCCTTCCCCGGTGCATCTTTCTGCACCACCTTGAAGGCTCCGTTCACCCAGTCTTTCACATCAAAATCGTCGTCCAGGAACTTTGAGAAATCCATCTGCAGCCCTGAATGCTTCAATCTCCGTCAATAATCTCAGTTGACGTCATCAAACTATTGAATAATGCTAGGTAGCTAGCTAGCTAGTTTTTCCCAAACAACGGCTTGGACACGAATAAAAAATAAATCGCCCATGAAAATGAAATAATCATTACAACTAAGTATAGTTCCAATAAGGCGACAACTTCCTCCAGAGTTATGTTTGAGTATGTAAAGATTTCAGAGCATGGAAGGTAAATGCGGGTGCGGATAGAAGTGGCAACTGACAACAATTTCCGGTTAATGTGCGCTTTGTTTACCTTCCCCAAGAAACAAATGCAGCAATGGCGAACTGACCCAACTGTTACCGACTGAGAACCAAATTCGGACAATAAATATACAGGTAAAAGCCAGTAAATTAGAATATTTTGAAAAACTTGATTTATTTCAGTAATTGCATTCAAAAGGTGTAACTTGTACATTATATTTATTCATTGCACACAGACTGATGCATTCAAATGTTTATTTCATTTAATTTTGATGATTTGAAGTGGCAACAAATAAAAATCCAAAATTCCGTGTGTCACAAAATTAGAATATTGTGTAAGGCTAATACAAAAAAGGGATTTTTAGAAATGTTGGCCAACTGAAAAGTATGAAAATGAAAAATATGAGCATGTACAATACTCAATACTTGGTTGGAGCTCCTTTTGCCTCAATTACTGCGTTAATGCGGTGTGGCATGGAGTCGATGAGTTTCTGGCACTGCTCAGGTGTTATGAGAGCCCAGGTTGCTCTGATAGTGGCCTTCAACTCTTCTGCGTTTTTGGGTCTGGCATTCTGCATCTTCCTTTTCACAATACCCCACAGATTTTCTATGGGGCTAAGGTCAGGGGAGTTGGCGGGCCAATTTAGAACAGAAATACCATGGTCCGTAAACCAGGCACGGGTAGATTTTGTGCTGTGTGCAGGCGCCAAGTCCTGTTGGAACTTGAAATCTCCATCTCCATAGAGCAGGTCAGCAGCAGGAAGCATGAAGTGCTCTAAAACTTGCTGGTAGACAGCTGCGTTGACCCTGGATCTCAGGAAACAGAGTGGACCGACACCAGCTGGACTGCTGCTGAGTGGTCCAAAGTCATGTTTTCTGACGAAAGCAAATTTTGCATTTCCTTTGGAAATCGAGGTCCCAGAGTCTGGAGGAAGACAGGAGAGGCACAGGATCCACGTTGCCTGAAGTCTAGTGTAAAGTTTCCACCATCAGTGATGGTTTGGGGTGCCATGTCATCTGCTGGTGTCGGTCCACTCTGTTTCCTGAGATCCAGGGTCAACGCAGCCGTCTACCAGCAAGTTTTAGAGCACTTCATGCTTCCTGCTGCTGACCTGCTCTATGGAGATGGAGATTTCAAGTTCCAACAGGACTTGGCGCCTGCACACAGCGCAAAATCTACCCGTGCCTGGTTTACGGACCATGGTATTTCTGTTCTAAATTGGCCCGCCAACTCCCCTGACCTTAGCCCCATAGAAAATCTGTGGGGTATTGTGAAAAGGAAGATGCAGAATGCCAGACCCAAAAACGCAGAAGAGTTGAAGGCCACTATCAGAGCAACCTGGGCTCTCATAACACCTGAGCAGTGGCAGAAACTCATCGACTCCATGCCACGCCGCATTAACGCAGTAATTGAGGCAAAAGGAGCTCCAACCAAGTATTGAGTATTGTACATGCTCATATTTTTCATTTTCATACTTTTCAGTTGGCCAACATTTCTAAAAATCCCTTTTTTGTATTAGCCTTAAGTAATATTCTAATTTTGTGA
Source organism: Nerophis lumbriciformis (assembly GCF_033978685.3). Taxonomy (NCBI): domain Eukaryota; kingdom Metazoa; phylum Chordata; class Actinopteri; order Syngnathiformes; family Syngnathidae; genus Nerophis; species Nerophis lumbriciformis. The sequence continues at coordinate 327,098 of NC_084558.2, read as the reverse complement.
CACACGGAATTTTGGATTTTCATTTGTTGCCACTTCAAATCATCAAAATTAAATGAAATAAACATTTGAATGCATCAGTCTGTGTGCAATGAATAAATATAATGTACAAGTTACACCTTTTGAATGCAATTACTGAAATAAATCAAGTTTTTCAAAATATTCTAATTTACTGGCTTTTACCTGTAATCACTGAATACAATTAAAATCAAGAGTAAAATTACTAATTCAGTGTTAAAATTTGGGTGGGTTCCTCTGTAGTGAAAAAATTGGGCCCCGAAGTTAAAAAAGAATAAAATATTGACAGTATGTCCTGTTTATATCGTCGTAGATGAATGGATATATTAGAAAGTGATTGCCCAACGTGTTTTGATGAACTGGATGCTATAACCCTTTGTGACCACTAGAGTTCAGTGTTGAATCGAACATTTTAATGTCAAACAAGCTGTAAGACGCACCTACTTGCTGGCATTTAAGGTCAGGGGTGCCCAAACCTTTTCCACTCAGGGCGGCGCACTAAAATTAATGAAATGAAAGCAGGCGGTAGCAATTTTGAGATTTTTTTATTTTCAAAACCATTACAATATATAGAAAGGTTTCAGTCATGAAACATTTTTAAAATAATTTTTATGTTTTTTTTTTCCAGAATTTTTGACTCGGGGGACCGCATTGGGCAAAAAAAATGTTGACCGGTAGCCGAAAGCCGACTGCATGTAAAGTAACTAGGGATGTCCGATAATGGCTTTTTTGCCGGTATCCGATATTCCGATATTGTCCAACTCTTAATTACCGATTCCGATATCAACCGATACCAATATATACAGTCGTGGAATTAACACATTATTATGCCTAATTTAGTTGTGATGCACCGCTGGATGCATTAAACAATGTAACAAGGTTTTCCAAAATAAATCAACTCAAGTTATGGAAAAAAAATGCCAACATGGCACTGCCATATTTATTATTGAAGTCACAAAGGTGCATTATTGTTTTTAACATGCCTCAAAACAGCAGTTTGGAATTTGGGACATGCTCTCCCTGAGAGAGCATGCGGAGGTTGAGGTGGGCGGGGTTGAGGTCGGGGGGTAGGGGGTACCGGGGGGTGTATATTGTAGCGTCCCGGAAGAGTTAGTGCTGCAAGGGGTTCTGGGTATTTGTTCTGTTGTGTTTATGTTGTGTTACGGTGCGGATGTGTTTGTCATTCTTGTTTGGTGTGGGTTCACAGTGTGGCGCATATTTGTAACAGTGTTAATGTTGTTTATACGGCCACCCTCAGTGTGACCTGTATGGCTGTTGACCAAGTATGATTTGCATTCACTTGTGTGTGTGAAAAGTCGTAGATATTATGTGACTGGACCGGCACGCAAAGGCAGTGCCTTTAAGGTTTATTGGCGCTCTGTACTTCTCCCTACGTCCGTGTACCGCAGCGTTTTAAAAAGTTATACATTTTACTTTTTGAAACCAATACCGATAATTTCCGATATTGCATTTTAAAGCATTTATCGGCCGATAATATCGGCCAGACGATATTATCGGACATCTCTAAAAGTAACCATATATATACACACATATATATAGCCTATAAATATGTCTACATAAATTCTATTATATTAATATATTGTATACATACAGTATATATAACATATACAGTACAGGCCAAAAGTTTGGACACACCTTCTCCTCATTCAATGCGTTTTCTTTATTTTCATGACTGTTTCCATTGTAGATTGTCACTGAAGGCATCAAAACTATGAATGAACACATGTGGAGTTATGTACGTCACAAAAAAAGGTGAACTAACTGAAAATATGTTTTATATTCTAGTTTCTTCAAAATAGCCACCCTTTGCGCTGATCACTGCTTTGCACGCTCTTGGCATTCTCTTGATGAGCTTCAAGAGGTGAGTCACCTGAAAGGGTTTTCACTTCACAGGTGTCATAGTTTTGATGCCTTCAGTGACAATCTACAAGGTGAATAGTCATGAAAATAAAGGAAACGCATTGAAACGAGAAGGTGTGTTCAAACTTTTGGCCTGTACTTTGAGTTTGAGTTTATTTGGAACATGCAAGCATACAACATGATACATCACAATTTCCAGTTTCTCTATTCAACATGTTCGAAAAGGAGTAGGAGGAAGCAGAGCTTATTTAATCCTACCCCCTTTCCTTTACATAGCAGTTGCTAAAACTTTTGTTTACTTCCTGTTCTTAATTTATTCACAATATACTCCAGAAGTAGTAACATAAAAAAAAATAATAATAATAATAATTAGTGAAGTAAGTTATATTTCATATGGTGAGATAAATAAGATTATCTAGAAAATGAATGGATGGATGAAATCAATTCAGAATGTTTATCATGGGTCTTCTCCTTTGTACTTTGAAAACACTTTAAGTTTGAAGAGTTTCTTAAAGTGGATCATATTAGTACATTGTTTGATTGCTTTGCTTAATCCATTCCATAATTTAATTCCACATACTGATATACTGAAGGTCTTAAGTGTTGTACGTGATTTAGATTTATTATGAATTTTTTGAGCAATTACTGTTTAGAATAAATAAATAAAATCCCCACTAAAGTTCTCAGGGAACCAAAATTAAATTAAATTAAAGTGTTATAAAAAAAACATACTTTTTTTTTTTTTACTTTCAACACGTTTTTTATTTTTTTGATTAATGCCTTTTTTGTCACTGAAAACTTTGTTTTTAACGGCAAATACACATAATATGCAATAAAAAACTGCCTGCATTTGAACTTACACCTGTGTGTATGTGCTTTTATTCCATGTTCTTGTGTTTTTTATGGTATTTTAAAAATATGTTGCAGGCCGTTTAAAATTAGCTGCGTGCCGTCAATGGCCCCAGGGCCGCACTTTGGATACTTGTAGTTTCTGTACACTTCATCCATTGAAGTAAAAAAGGAAAAGAAAAAAAAGGACAAAAAAGGCTTTTACATTATCTGTAAGTGCAAGTTAAAACTTTACTATGCAAAGCGAAAGCCATTTATCAACAACACCCAGAAACGCTGCCGGCTTCGCTGGGCTCGAGCTCATCTAAGATGGACTGATGCAAAGTGGAAAAGTGTTCTGTGGTCTGACGAGTCCACATTTCAACTTGTTTTTGGAAACTGTGGACGTCGTGTCCTCCGGAACAAAGAGGAAAATAATTATCCGGATTGTTATAGGCGCAAAGTTGAAAAGCCAGCATCTGTGATGGTATGGGGGTGTATTAGTGCCCAAGACATGGGTAACTTACACATCTGTGAAGGCACCATTAATGCTGAAAGGTACATACAGGTTTTGGAGCAACATATGTTGCCATCCAAGCAACGTTATCATGGACGCCCCTGCTTATTTCAGCAATACAATGCCAATACGTGTGGCGCAAAATGAAGCCTAAAATACAACAACAGAGACCCCAGACTGTTGAACAACTTAAGCTGTTCATCAAGCAAGAATGGGAAATAATTCCACCTGAAAAGCTTCAAAAAATTCGTCTCCTCAGTTCCCAAACGTTTACTGAGTGTTGTTAAAAGGAAAGGCCATGTAACACAGTGGCAAAAATGCCCCTGTGCCAACTTTTTTACAATGTGTTGCTGCCATTAAATTCTAAGTTAATGAGTATTTGCAAAAAAAATTAAAGTTTCTCAGTTCCAACATTAAATATCTTGTCTTCGCAGTCTATTCAATTGAATATAAGTTGAAAAGGATTTGCAAATCATTGTATTCTGTTTTTATTTACACAACGTGCCAACTTCACTGATTTGGGGTTTTGTATTTATATCTCCTGTTCAGACACCTTGAACAGCTAGTAAGCATGTGACCTGATTTTTGGAGCTGACAGTAGACATTAATTTCACATGCATTGTCTCAAACTTTACAACATGAGTTTTAAAAAACGTACATGCGCCCCCTGGTGTCAGAATAAAAAATAAAAAAAATGCAGTAAAATCAGTCAAGTTGAAGATACAGGTAAAAGCCAGTAAATTAGAATATTTTGAAAAACTTGATTTATTTCAGTAATTGCATTCAAAAGGTGTAACTTGTACATTATATTTATTCATTGCACACAGACTGATGCATTCAAATGTTTATTTCATTTAATTTTGATGATTTGAAGTGGCAACAAATGAAAATCCAAAATTCCGTGTGTCACAAAATTAGAATATTACTTAAGGCTAATACAAAAAAAGGATTTTTAGAAATGTTGGCCAACTGAAAAGTATGAAAATGAAAAAAAAGAGCATGTACAATACTCAATACTTGGTTGGAGCTCCTTTCGCCTCAATTACTGCGTTAATGCGGCGTGGCATGGAGTCGATGAGTTTCTGGCACTGCTCAGGTGTTATGAGAGCCCAGGTTGCTCTGATAGTGGCCTTCAACTCTTCTGCGTTTTTGGGTCTGGCATTCTGCATCTTCCTTTTCACAATACCCCACAGATTTTCTATGGGGCTAAGGTCAGGGGAGTTGGCGGGCCAATTTAGAACAGAAATACCATGGTCCGTAAACCAGGCACGGGTAGATTTTGCGCTGTGTGCAGGCGCCAAGTCCTGTTGGAACTTGAAATCTCCATCTCCATAGAGCAGGTCAGCAGCAGGAAGCATGACGTGCTCTAAAACTTGCTAATAGACGGCTGCGTTGACCCTGGATCTCAGGAAACAGAGTGGACCGACACCAGCAGATGACATGGCACCCCAAACCATCACCCAACCATGCAAATTTTGCATTTCCTTTGGAAATCGAGGTCCCAGAGTCTGGAGGAAGACAGGAGAGGCACAGGATCCACGTTGCCTGAAGTCTAGTGTAAAGTTTCCACCATCAGTGATGGTTTGGGGTGCCATGTCATCTGCTGGTGTCGGTCCACTCTGTTTCCTGAGATCCAGGGTCAACGCAGCCGTCTACCAGCAAGTTTTAGAGCACTTCATGCTTCCTGCTGCTGACCTGCTCTATGGAGATGGAGATTTCAAGTTCCAACAGGACTTGGCGCCTGCACACAGCGCAAAATCTACCCGTGCCTGGTTTACGGACCATGGTATTTCTGTTCTAAATTGGCCCGCCAACTCCCCTGACCTTAGCCCCATAGAAAATCTGTGGGGTATTGTGAAAAGGAAGATGCAGAATGCCAGACCCAAAAACGCAGAAGAGTTGAAGGCCACTATCAGAGCAACCTGGGCTCTCATAACACCTGAGCAGTGCCAGAAACTCATCGACTCCATGCCACGCCGCATTAACGCAGTAATTGAGGCAAAAGGAGCTCCAACCAAGTATTGAGTATTGCACATGCTCATATTTTTCATTTTCATACTTTTCAGTTGGCCAACATTTCTAAAAATCCCTTTTTTGTATTAGCCTTAAGTAATATTCTAATTTTGTGACACACGGAATTTTGGATTTTCATTTGTTGCCACTTCAAATCATCAAAATTAAATGAAATAAACATTTGAATGCATCAGTCTGTGTGCAATGAATAAATATAATGTACAAGTTACACCTTTTGAATGCAATTATTGAAATAAATCAAGTTTTTCAAAATATTCTAATTTACTGGCTTTTACCTGTATATTGTCCTTGTGACACAATCTCTTAGTTGGCCTCCTCAAAGTCTTCTCGCGGTAACAGTCCCTGGAAAGCGACGTAGTGAGAGTTGCAGTACACAGGTGCTTTGTTGGGACAGGCTTGCACCTGTTCGGGCTTCTGAGATGTGAACGGATTGACGCCGCTGTCCCGAATGTGCACCTCCAACTCCAGCAGGATCTGCAGCGAGTACTTCAGCTCCATGTCACTGTTGGAAAAGAAGGAGACATGTTTTTTTATGTAACAATCTTTACATAACGTCCACCAGATGAGACATTATAGGCCAGACGAAGATAATAATAGATTTTATTCTAAAAAGCACTTTACATTGAGTAAACAACCTCAAAGTGCTACAGTTTATTAAAAAAATAAAAAGATAATACAAATAAATAAAAATAAAAACTAGAACAGCCTAATAGCTAGAACTAGTATGCATATATCTAAAAAAAAAAAGAGAAAAAGGCTTTATTAAAAAGAAGGGTTTTTAAGCCTTTTTTAAAAAGCATCCACAGTCTGTGGTGCCCTCAGGTGGTCAGGGACAGCGTTCCACAGACTGGGAGCGGCGGAGCATTGTTCGTAGCTTTGTACTCGGAGGTTGGAGGAGGTTAGCCTGTCCGGAGCGGAGGTGTCGTGTGGAGGATTTGGGGGTGAGTAGCTCTTTGAGGTAGAGGGGGGCATTTCCACGGAGGCACTGGTGGGTTAGTAGGGAGACTTTGTATTCAATCCTGAGTGGAACAGGAAGCCAGTGAAGGGATTTGAGAATTGGTAGAGATAGAGATGGAGATTCTGGTGAATGTCCCTTGATTTCCCAAAGTTTCTGCAAAATGGAACTCATTTTCAAATGCAAATGTGGACGGGTACGACAATTAAATAAATGAATACAATAGACGATAATAGTAGAAATCATATTATTGCAAAAAGGGCGAGGTGTGCTGTACCTTTAAAACATCTGCATAACCACATCATTAGCACTGATGCTAAAGCTAACACAACTAAAAAAGTTTGTGGGCTGGCCCACAAATATGATTCCTGAAATGTCCCCATTCCTGGGTGGGTCTCGTGTGAGAGGAAGGTTATTCATTTTGCAGTGCAGTCCGCTGAAAATGATGGAAAGTGCCACTCATGTCCGCCCTGAGATCGGTAGGTTGTGAGTTCAAACCCCGGCCGAGTCATACCAAAGACTATAAAAATGGGACCCTTTGCCTCCCTGCTTGGCACTCAGCATCAAGGGTTGGAATTGGGGGTTAAATCACCAAAAATGATTCCCGGGCGCGGCCACCGCTGCTGCTCACTGCTCACCTCACCTCCCAGGGGGTGATCAAAGGTGATGGGTCAAATGCAGAGAATAATTTTGCCACATCGAGTGTGTGTGTGGCAATCATTGGTACTTTAACTTTTAACATAGCAACTGTGGTCAAAGTGGAAATTGCCACAAAACACATTTTAATATACTCAACACTATACTGCCATCTGGCGGCTAAAGTGGATAATGCACACCCAACACCCCCTTGTCAACTTTGACATTTAGCTTAGACCCGGAGATGGTGAGAAATACTCGAAAAGACACTCGTTTGCGCCCACCTTTTCTTTTCTTTTTTAACCTGCGTGATAATTGTGATTAATTCTTCATCCAAACGGGAAGATATAAACATCTCAGGTAGAACAGACATTGTAGAGTAAGTGATTGTTTTATTATGTTCATGGTTTGTTTTTCTTGTTAAGCACTTAGCATTAGTGCTACTTACTGGATCTGCTTAGCATTTAGCTTCCAAAACTTGTAATTCATCCTCCTTATACTCAGGCTCAAAAATATAAAGTTCCGGATCATCGTTAGTCCCAAAGTAGTCGTTGACTCCAAAGAAGTCTACCATAATTAGTAGTGTTGTTGTTGTTGTTGAAGGAAATAGCAAACGTTGCGTGATGCATCTGTGAAATGAATATAATATAGTGTTCCGTCTGTGGCGGCATGCTGTTACAATTTCGCTGCGCTTGTTGAGGGATGACAGGTCTGGACGGTATATAATAAACAGTTTCTCTTTCAAGCATAGGTTGCATCTTTTATTACCACTATTGTAAGGTGTGCTGGATGCAAGAATTTGCCATGTTATTGAATATTCAACATTATTGTCTTTGAGGTCCCAAATGTGTTTGCTGAGTTCTGTGGTATTCCGCAGGTTTTGGTTCCCGAAAGAAGCCTTGTGATTGTTCCATCTGGTTTTGAACTCTCCCTCAGTTAATCCTACATATGTGTCGGATGTGTTAATGTCCAGCAACCACCCGCCCACTGCAAATGATTTGCCACTTGCCAAGATATAAAATTGCATTTCTAGAAATGTCACTAATGTTAGGAGATATTTACTTATTTTTAGTCATCGACTATACATCATGATCTTAATTTTAGCATGAATGATTATATTTTGTTTATTCCAGGTTAAAAGTGTTAAAGTTGAGAAAAAACACCTAATCAAATACTATGCACTGGTTTTCCCCACATAGAAAATGTTGTTTAAAGATTCTGCAACATCCCAAAAATGCCTATTTTATAATGCTTGTTATCAAAATAGAATACTTATTTATATGTTAAAAGTCCTGCTTAGTTTCTAGATGTACAAATCTTAATTTAGGATGTCTTAACAAGCAAATTACGCCGCTGCAAGATAGATATTTTCACTCATCTTTGTTTTTTTCCTAAAATCTTTTCTTTATCTTATATTTTGTCAGCTCTTTTTTGCAGTGTAAAATGAGCAAAAATACATAAATATTGCATGTTTTTTTTAATGTGCCTGTTACTACATTACACATTAACTTTCAGTGCGTGTATGTAAAACTGTGATACCTTCATTGTTAGCTGACTTTTGCTAGCCTTTATTTACAAGTTAGAATGCATTAAAAAAGAAAAACATATGTGTGCTTGTCCCACAGAAGGATTGTGAATGATAGGCAAAATTTAAAAAAGTGCAGTTCCCCCTTAAAGGGGTCCAACATAGTTAGGTTAGTATTAGTAATTCATAATCATAATGAATTGATGAGATATTTATCTTCTAATCTAACAAACATCCAACAAAAATGAATAAATAACAAAAAAAAAAAAAATTGAACTGAATATAATTTTACTTAACATTGTAGCTTTCAGTTGCACCATTTAGACCAAGGGTGTCAAACGTACGGCTCGCGGGTCGGATCAGGCCCGCGAACAGGTTTTATCCGGCCCGCGGGATGAGTTTGCTAAGTATAAAATTGAGCCGAAATTTTTGAATGAAAGAAACTGCTGTTCTAAATGTGTCCACTAGATGTCACAATAGCAATACTTTGTATCTTTGTAGACGATGCTACATATGTAAAAAAAAAAAAAAAAAAAACACACGATGTTAGTGCACCAGTCGAGAAAAATGAACAAATTACATAAATAATGTCAAAGTAATTTTATGTATGTTATCACAAAAGTTTCAGTTTTCGGAAATGTCCGGCGAGCAGACAGAGGCTGTGTTTGTTGTACCAAGCCAAAGGCTTGTAAAATTCCATTGTGTACGATGGGAGGAGACGGGAGGGGTTATCTATTGTGATCCAAGACCTGCCCAAGCTCGATCCAGGACCAGCCCAAGCCCGAGGCATCTTTTTCTTTTGTGTTAATGTGACCGAAAACAATGGCTGTTTACATATCCCCCCCATTCCTTTAGAAACAGCTGTTGTTATGTAAACAGGGAAAGTCCAAATAAAAAGAAGTGGCGTACAATCTTTCGCCAGAGCGTGCTGAGACACTGTAGGGTGCAAGGGTACAGTGTCCAGGCGTCTCTCCTCAAATTGAGCCCAATTTAATTCTGTCTCTGTTTAATTCCTCGCTTCTTGTCTCGTTTAATAGATGTCATCAGTGTTTGAACCTGACAAATAACATCCTGTAATTTGATTTTGATACACATTTTTTATCTTGTTGGATTGAAAATTAACACCAAAGAGTTGACTGATGAACATTATCACATCATTTATTCAGAAAGTATAAATAACGACAAATAAAGATAGAATACTATTAACCACAACATGTAAGTGTAAAAAAACCCGACAACATTATGATATGTACAATTTCAGAATGTGCTTGTTCTATTTTTAAACAAAGAAAACAATCTGAAGTTGTCTTTATTTTTAAGTTATCGTGCCGTGATTTTACCAGTCTGGCCCACTTGGGAGTAGATTTTTCTCCGTGTGGCCCCCGATATAAAACGAGTTTGACACCCCTGTTTAAGACACAGGAAACTATTAATATTTGTCTTATTAATAATTAAGTAAGCCATATGACGGACCTGTACATCGTGAAGAATGATGGGATGTTGTAGTCTCTGAGCAGCAGAAGAGTCGGGAGCCAACCTTCCGCCAGACCTTGGTTGGCGTGGAAACCTGCAAATGACCACTAATGAGCTCAAAACTGAATATTTGCACCAATTTGTTTTGATTGCCGAACACGGTGCAATTTACAATATATAAACAATATCCCCGGCGGGGGATGAATTTTCTCGCAAATAAATGGTATTTCCTTCATAGAATGAATATAGACTTGCATAACTGCATATTATTTATTGGGTGATGTGAAAAGGGGTGTAAAGCCAGCCAGCCCTGGGATTATCCCAATGCCAAAAAAAAAAAAAGGGAACAATGTTTGTTGACTAGCTTAAAATCCACGATGGCCTGCTGACACGGACATGTTGACAAGCGAGAGCCGCAGTCTGGCTTCAACCTGCCGGATAATCCTGCACTCCCATTAGCCGCCACTTGTCACTTCAACCCTGGCTCTGATTTATTCCGCGGTATGAATAGCTCGCCCTTCACCCGGGCCTCTGCGCTGGGAAAGCAGATACTCTAAATCCCCCTCCTGCTCCGTCCTTGAGTGGGCTCCTCATTGATCAGCAAGACCTCTCCGTTTTGGAGGACGTCAGCTCCTCTGGAATGGTGAAAGCATAATCGTGCATAGTGAGAAATATGAGCGCTGGATGTGAGTAAGCGTGGGATTGCTTAAAGCTTCAGCTGTTCCGCCTCGGCCGAGGGATAAAGTGCAGCATTCTGGCTTTTAATTGCAAAAATCCTGCGGCATTATTGACAATCTGGCCTTCATGCAGGTTAGGATCGAAGGAACAGTTTATAGAGAATACAATAAAGGCCTCATTAAACAGGAGAGTTCTGCAAAGCCCGGAAAATCTGCAAATGTTGCATATTTGTGGTTGCAAATGACCTAAAATGACCGTAGAGAAGTTAGCATGTTTCTGCACAAGTCCATTATAAGTCATCTTTGGCTTATAAACCGGTGCATTTTGCTAAGGGAAAAACATTTATGATATTTCAGGTGTACTTTTGGATATTTTTGCTCTGTATGATGCAAATTGCATCACTGTTTGGTGAAAATGTGTTCAATTAAACTATATCTGTTAAATAAATAAAAAATACGCTTACACAATTGTTGTGATTTTCTTTTAAAGAAATGGAAAAATATATGATTTCTTGTACTTTAAGCAAAACAATTTTTAGACACACATATCTGCATGTATATATTATGCATGTATATAATTTATATACATACATGCACACATTTATGTATGTACATATATAAATATATATATATATATATATATATATATATATATATATATATGTATTTGTGTAAAATATATATACATCCATATATATTTGTATATATACATTTATTTTTTATTTATTTATTTTTTATTTTTTTTATTTTTTTTATGTCCTGTCCAGCTTCTCAGGCAAATCATATAGTTGATGTAGATGCCCATGTCGGCTGTTCAGATTTACTTTACAAAAGAGAAGTGTAGGATACTTCTCTTGTTGCCTTATTTGTATTTGACTTTATTAAATGTATTTATATTATCATTTAGTGCAGCCGGGCCGGAGCAGGAGGGGATAGAAAGAGAAAAAAAAAGAAGACAGAGGGGGAAATTGTGGGGACAAGAGGGGGATTAGACAGAGAGACAAAAACAACAACAGCAAACAACAACAACAACAACAATAGAGCAACATCAGCAAATATGACATGTACAAATATGATGGTAAAATTAATAGCAAATAAGCAGTTAGCGAAAAATAAAAAATAATACAGAAATGACAATGAGCATTATTACACTACAAATGGATCAATACAAATACCAATAGAAATAGCGCTATTGATAATGAACAATACCAATAATTTACCTTTATTATCAACAATACAGTTGTTTAAATGCAACAATACATATACGTAATGATAACTTGAGATACGAAAGAATGCAGAAAAATGGAGGGGGAGAAAGAGAAGCAACCTACATATACATTTATTTAAAACAAACTTATTTTCTAAATATCTTTTTTATTTTAAGCAAATTTATGTTCAGTTGTAAAAAAAAAAAAAAAAAAGATTTTTAATATACACCTGTAACCAAAATATTGCTTAAAAATATTAAAATCTTGACATTTTTAATATTGTCTTTCATAAAAATGTATGTTTGTGTGTGTATATATATATATATATATATATATATTAGGGGTGTGGGAAAAAATCTCAAGTTGTGCGATTCAGAATCGATTCTCATTTAAAAAAAATCGATTTTATTTAATTTTTTTAATTTTTTTTTTTTTTAATTAATCAATCCAACAAAGCAATACAAAGCAATACCATAACAATGCAATCCAATTCCAAAACCAAACCCGACCCAGCAACACTCAGAACAGCAATAAACAGAGCAATTGAGAGGAGACACAAACACGACACAGAACAAACCAAAAGTAGTGAAACAAAAATGAATATTATCAACAACAGTATCAATATTAGTTACAATTTCAACATAGCAGTGATTAAAAATCCCTCATTGACATTATCATTAGACATTTATAAAAATAAAAATAAATGAACAATAGTGTCACAGTGGCTTACACTTGCATCGCATCTCATAAGCTTGACAACACACTGTGTCCAATATTTTCACAAAGATAAAATAAGTCATATTTTTAGTTCATTTAATAATTAAAACAAATTTACATTATTGAAATCAGTTGATAAAACATTGTCCTTTATAATTATAAAAGCTTTTTACAAAAATCTACTACTCTGCTTGCATGTCAGCAGACTGGGGTCGATCCTGCTGAAATCCTAAGTATTGAATGAATAGAGAATCGTTTTGAATCGGGAAAATATCGCTTTTGAATAGAGAATCGTGTTGAATTGAAAAAAATCTATTTTGAATCGAATCGTGACCCCAAGAATCGATATTGAATCGAATCATGGGACACCCAAAGATTCACAGCCCTAGTATATATATATATATATATATGTATGTGTGGGGAAAAAAATCACAAGACTATTTCATCTCTACAGGCCTGTTTCATGAGGGGGGGGTACCCTCAATCATCAGGAGATTTTAATGTGAGCATTCGCATACCATGGTTTATATAGGGCACAGAGTGGGTGGGTACAGGCTGGCGTAGGGGCGTGGTGATTGGCTCATGTGTTACCTAGGAGGTGCTTCCGTCTATGGCGGCATGCTGTTACAATTTCGCTGCGCTTGTTGAGGGATGACAGGTCTGGACGGTAAATAATAAACAGTTTCTCTTTCAAGCATAGGTTGCATCTTTTATTACCACTATTGTAAGGTGTGCTGGATGCAAGAATTTGCCATGTTATTGAATATTCAACATTATTGTCTTTGAGGTCCCAAATCAGTTGTCTACCAATCTAAGGTAATACGCAAGGACATTAACACATCCGACACATATGTAGGATTAACCGAGGGAGAATTCAAAACCAGATGGAACAATCACAAGGCTTCTTTCAGGAACCAAAACCTGCGAAATACCACAGAACTCAGCAAACACATTTGGGACCTCAAAGACAATAATGTTGAATATTCAATAACATGGCAAATTTTTGCATCCAGCACACCTTACAATAGTGGTAATAAAAGATGCAACCTATGCTTGAAAGAGAAACTGTTTATTATTTACCGTCCAGACCTGTCATCCCTCAACAAGCGCAGCAAAATTGTAACAGCATGCCGCCATAGACGGAAACACCTCCTAGGTAACACATGAGCCAATCACCACACCCCTACACCAGCCTGTACCCACCCACTCTGTGCCCTATATAAACCATGGTATGCGAATGCTCCCATTAAAATCTCCTGATGATTGAGGGTACCCCCCCCTCATGAAACAGGCCTGTAGAGATGAAATAGTCTTGTGATTTTTTTTCCCCACACATACATATATTGCGCTCTACTACGATATCGAGCACTATTTTTTGGATAACCTTATTAAGACATATATATATATATATATATATATATATATATATATATATATATATATATATATATATATATATATATATATATATATATAAAGTTTTTTTCTTCAAATATGTTTTTTTCAAAGTCTTTTTTGTAATTATTTCAAATGGAATCTCCATATACATTTTTTCATACATGCAAAAATACAGAAATTATTAATTTTCTCTTACATGCAACTTATAATGCATGTATACTTTATTTTACTCATAAATAACCATCCCTCTGGCTCTTTTTTATATCTGTATCTTTGATTTCATATAATTGTGTTAATCTGATTATCCTCTGTGGAGACTCAATAAATTGGATGTAATAATTCATCCATCCACTTTATGCTTGGTCGTGCTTCTTTGCATGCTGTCCCGTGTTTTCAGCCTTCTCACAATGTTGACGAGCATCCAGGTTCTCAGGCAGTTTATGAGGTAGTCTTGTATATTTAGCTCACGGTGATAAGTGAGCCAGAGGGGTTATGGGTGCGGCTGGGTGGGCTTTACTGCTGCTTGGCGGGTTAAAGGTCACGGAACAGCAGGCTGAGCGTGGAATAGGTGTGAGCATACAGCAGCGCTTTATGAGCTGCCACTGCATGTGTTGTCATACACACACATTAGCCCCAATGCAATGATAAAAGATGGTTTTGCATGTTTGCGGACATATTTCAGCCTAACAAATCTAATTGGCTCCGTTCTGGATACGATACGATAGTTTTTGACCCCTATCATTTATAGGCATAATGATTGTTTTATACAATACACAACACTGCAAAAAAAAGTCCCTTAAAAGCTGATTTTTCACATTATTTGTTTGGGTTTTCTTGTTACAATTAAATAAGTTATCACATTTTGTCATTATGATTATCTTTTAAGTGTATCATCCGTGAAGGTGGCAGTAATGTGCTTTATAAAGTGGTTTTCTAAACAAATAAAGATACATTTCTCAATTCAGTATTTTTTGAGGGGAAGAAAATAAATAAAATAATACATCAATTCATTGTCACATTAAAAAAAAATTAAAAAAAATAAAAAGTAAAGCTACTAAGTCTTAAAATATATTTTCGTGATCCTACTTCAACTTGTTTTGCTATTTTGTTGGAATTACAATCATAATCTTGGTCATTACTGCATATTTTTGGTGAGGCTGTTCTACTCCAGTCCTGTAGTTGGCGGTAATGAGTTCATTACACTAATTAGCTCTGATACAAGTGAACGGTATTGACGAAACAGAAGCAAAAAATATATTAGAATTTTTTTTTAATTTTTAATAAATGCATTTTGAAAAAATAGCCAATAAGTCAACACATACATAGAATTTATGAATAAAAAATATATAAATATTTTTCAATTGGTTACTTTTCTTGTTTTTCTATTCTTTTTTTTTTTTTTTAAATCTAACAAATCTGAACCTGATGCTAGCGGACTGTAAGAGCAAAACATGAAATAAAAACAAAAATGCATTAAACTACAAATTTAAAACACAATATTTAGGTTAAATTGCTATTTTTATTCATATATAATATTTATATTTCATTTTTTTAATTAATAAATGCATTTTGAAAAAAATAGCAAATAAATCAACACATACATGAATTTATAAATAAATTGGTTACTTTTCTTATTTTTCTATTCATTTAAAAAAAAAATCTAACAAATCTGAACCTGATGCTAGCGGAGTGTAAGAGCAAAACATGAAATAAAAACAAAAATGCATTAAACTACAAATTTAAAACACAATATTTAGGTTAAATTGCTATTTTTATTCATATATAATATTTATATTTCATTTTTTTAATTAATAAATGCATTTTGAAAAAAATAGCAAATACATCAACACATACATGAATTTATAAATAAATTGGTTACTTTTCTTATTTTTCTATTCATTTAAAAAAAAAATCTAACAAATCTGAGCCTGATGCTAGCGGAGTGTAAGAGCAAAACATGAAATAAAAACAAAAATGCATTAAACTACAAATTTAAAACACAATATTTAGGTTAAATTGCTATTTTTATTCATATATAATATTTATATTTCATTTTTTTAATTAATAAATGCATTTTGAAAAAAATAGCAAATAAATCAACACATACATGAATTTATAAATAAATTAGTTACTTTTCTTATTTTTCTATTCATTTATTTTTTTTAAAAATCTAACAAATCTGAACCTGATGCTAGCGGACTGTAAGAGCAAAACATGAAATAAAAACAAAAATGCATTAAACTACAAATTTAAAACACAATATTTAGGTTAAATTGCTATTTTTATTCATATATAATATTTATATTTCATTTTTTTAATTAATAAATGCATTTTGAAAAAAATAGCAAATACATCAACACATACATGAATTTATAAATAAATTGGTTACTTTTCTTATTTTTCTATTCATTTAAAAAAAAAAAATCTAACAAATCTGAACCTGATGCTAGCAGAGTGTAAGAGCAAAACATGAAATAAAAACAAAAATAAATTAAACTACAAATTTAAAACACAATATTTAGGTTAAATTGCTATTTTTATTCATATATAATATTTATGTTTAATTTTTTTAATTAATAAATGCATTTTGAAAAAAATAGCAAATAAATAAACACATACATGAATTTATAAATAAATTAGTTACTTTTCTTATTTTTCTATTAATTTATTTAAAAAAAAAATCTAACAAATCTGAACCTGATGCTAGCGGACTGTAAGAGCAAAACATGAAATAAAAACAAAAATGCATTAAACTACAAATTTAAAACACAATATTTAGGTTAAATTGCTATTTTTATTCATATATAATATTTATATTTCATTTTTTTAATTAATAAATGCATTTTGAAAAAAATAGCAAATAAATCAACACATACATGAATTTATAAATAAATTGGTTACTTTTCTTATTTTTCTATTCATTTAAAAAAAAAAAATCTAACAAATCTGAACCTGATGCTAGCAGAGTGTAAGAGCAAAACATGAAATAAAAACAAAAATAAATTAAACTACAAATTTAAAACACAATATTTAGGTTAAATTGCTATTTTTATTCATATATAATATTTATGTTTCATTTTTTTAATTAATAAATGCATTTTGAAAAAAATAGCAAATAAATAAACACATACATGAATTTATAAATAAATTGGTTACTTTTCTTATTTTTCTATTAATTTATTAAAAAAAAAAATCTAACAAATCTGAACCTGATGCTAGCGGAGTGTAAGAGCAAAACATGAAATAAAAACAAAAATGCATTAAACTACAAATTTAAAACACAATATTTAGGTTAAATTGCTATTTTTATACATATATAATATTTATATTTCATTTTTTTAATTAATAAATGCATTTTGAAAAAAATAGCAAATAAATCAACATATACATGAATTTATAAATAAATTGGTTACTTTTCTTATTTTTCTATTCATTTTTTTTTTTTTTAAATCTAACAAATCTGAACCTGATGCTAGCGGAGTGTAAGAGCAAAACATGAAATAAAAACAAAAATGCATTAAACTACAAATTTAAAACACAATATTTAGGTTAAATTGCTATTTTTATTCATATATAATATTTATATTTCATTTTTTTAATTAATAAATGCATTTTGAAAAAAATAGCAAATAAATCAACACATACATGAATTTATAAATAAATTGGCTACTTTTCTTATTTTTCTATTCATTTATTTAAAAAAAAAATCTAACAAATCTGAACCTGATGCTAGCGGACTGTAAGAGCAAAACATGAAATAAAAACAAAAATGCATTAAACTACAAATTTAAAACACAATATTTAGGTTAAATTGCTATTTTTATTCATATATAATATTTATATTTCATTTTTTTAATTAATAAATGCATTTTGAAAAAAATAGCAAATAAATCAACACATACATGAATTTATAAATAAATTGGTTACTTTTCTTATTTTTCTATTCATTTAAAAAAAAAATCTAACAAATCTGAACCTGATGCTAGCGGAGTGTAAGAGCAAAACATGAAATAAAAACAAAAATAAATTAAACTACAAATCTAAAACACAATATGTAGGGTAAATTGCTATTTTTATTCATATACAATATTTATATTTCATTTTTTTAATTAATAAATGCATTTTGAAAAAAATAGCAAATAAATCAACACATACATGAATTTATAAATAAATTGGTTACTTTTCTTATTTTTCTATTCATTTAAAAAAAAAATCTAACAAATCTGAACCTGATGCTAGCGGAGTGTAAGAGCAAAACATGAAATAAAAACAAAAATAAATTAAACTACAAATCTAAAACACAATATGTAGGGTAAATTGCTATTTTTATTCATATATAATATTTATATTTCATTTTTTTAATTAATAAATGCATTTTGAAAAAAATAGCAAATAAATCAACACATACATGAATTTATAAATAAATTGGTTACTTTTCTTATTTTTCTATTCATTTAAAAAAAAAATCTAACAAATCTGAACCTGATGCTAGCGGAGTGTAAGAGCAAAACATGAAATAAAAACAAAAATGCATTAAACTACAAATTTAAAACACAATATTTAGGTTAAATTGCTATTTTTATTCATATATAATATTTATATTTCATTTTTTTAATTAATAAATGCATTTTGAAAAAAATAGCAAATAAATCAACACATACATGAATTTATAAATAAATTAGTTACTTTTCTTATTTTTCTATTCATTTAAAAAAAAAAATCTAACAAATCTGAACCTGATGCTAGCGGAGTGTAAGAGCAAAACATGAAATAAAAACAAAAATAAATTAAACTACAAATCTAAAACACAATATGTAGGGTAAATTGCTATTTTTATTCATATATAATATTTATATTTCATTTTTTTAATTAATAAATGCATTTTGAAAAAAATAGCAAATAAATCAACACATACATGAATTTATAAATAAATTGGTTACTTTTCTTATTTTTCTATTCATTTAAAAAAAAAATCTAACAAATCTGAACCTGATGCTAGCGGAGTGTAAGAGCAAAACATGAAATAAAAACAAAAATAAATTAAACTACAAATTTAAAACACAATATGTAGGTTAAATTGCTATTTTTATTCATATATAATATTTATATTTCATTTTTTTAATTAATAAATGCATTTTGAAAAAAATAGCAAATAAATCAACACATACATGAATTTATAAATAAATTGGTTACTTTTCTTATTTTTCTATTCATTTAAAAAAAAAAATCTAACAAATCTGAACCTGATGCTAGCGGAGTGTAAGAGCAAAACATGAAATAAAAACAAAAATAAATTAAACTACAAATCTAAAACACAATATGTAGGGTAAATTGCTATTTTTATTCATATGTAATATTTATCTTTCATTTTGTGGTTTCAGTTGTTATCTAAGACTACGCCCCAATGTGGCCTTAACGTCACTTGCATGTGCACTTTGATAAAGTGCAAACAAAGGAAGTTGACCGGGAGGAAGTCGCTTCTACTACAAAATAAAATAAAAGTCTCCACACCTTAAAAATTAGTGGGTTTTTTACGTGAAAATAAATGAAAGTAATATAATGTATGAATGCATGTATATAGTTAGAAATATTTGGGAGGGTTGTAATCTTTTTATGGCCGTTCAGTAGAGGAGACACGGACATCAGCGTGGATCTACTGGACCTTTATTTTTCAACACACATGTAAGTCAATTCCGGTCTTTCAACAATCGCAGTGTAAAAGGGGAATAAGAACCTGTTTTGGTCGATAACGTATTTTCACTTTCATTTGACCGAACAATTATTAGAAGATACTATTCCTCTCCATTTTATGGGCCATGAGCGCCTCTAGAGGGCCGGCTAAAAATATGTTTCTCAGCTGTGGTCCAAAAATGCCACAGCAGTACTGAGTTGTAATACACTTTTACACCACTCGTGGCAGTAATGACCACATCAAACTAAGAGAAGAAGACGAGCGCTGAAGTCATAGAGAAGTTACTTTAGCGCAAAAAAATACATCCAAAGTGGTAAAGCTGTATTTTAATTTGCACTTAAATTTTATTGACAGTTTATTGAAGAAAAATATTAAATATTGATCTCGTTCATTTATTTTGTTTGCACAAAATAACTGTATGCACTTTTATTTTTTGTCAGTTGTTCATACTTTTTCCTAATCAGCCTGACCTAAGCCTAAAGTTTACGTGTTAAATAAATAATAACCTTTGTGATCAACACATGCTTTCATATCATTTGACAAGGTTGTAAACTATAAGTAGGTTAAAAATATTTTTTTTATTATGACTAAAATCAAGAGTAAGATTACTCATTCGGTGTTAATATTTGAGTGGGCCCCCGGCCCCTCTGTAGTGGAGGAGTTGGGTGCCGAGGTCGAAAAGGTTAAGAACCCCTGCGCTACACTACTTAACTCCAAGGCAAGTGGACTGTACTGATAAAACAGAAGCACTACATTGAATAGAATACATATTTTTTAATATATAAACTATCAATATTTTTCTTATGTTTACTCTGCTTTCCTTCTGATTCGAGCTCAATAAAAGACCAAAATGGTTTTGTTTCCCCCCCAGTTTTTTATCTAAGAAATTGTGGACCCCATGCAAGCAGACTGGAACAGTAAAATATAAAAGGTAATAAACCTACCACACTACAAAAATATTTCTAATAGTTACTTTTCTGTTTTTTGCGTTTTTATTTTTCAACATATTCAAAATCAAAGACCAAAATTGTGGTTTTGCTGATTTTTTTTATCCGTTATTTTTTCCTTTTTTTTTAATTCAATCCAAGAAATCTAAAAACATATAAAAGCAAAAATTAAAAAAAATACAACTCATTACACTATGTATTTAAAACACAATATATAGGATATACATGCTATTAATATTAATATCAAATATGTTTCTTTAATTTTGGGGAGATTATATGTTATAATTACAATTTTAAAAAATGTATTTCATTTGACAGGACAATCATGTCATGTCAGGTGAAAAAGTAAAAAAACATTAAAAAACAACAACCTACAAATATAAAACATAATATATAGCAGTGGTTCTCAAGCTTTTGTCACCAAATACCACCTCAGAAAACACTTGGCTCTCTAAGTTCCACCATAATGACCAACATTAAAGCACAGTAACATCGTAGCCCTAAGTATTCATCAAAAACAAAGCAGAGGTTTTATTTCACAAGTATATTTAATAATGTTTGGCTACTGTAACAGTTTGAACGGTTACACTGTGTTTGAATGTTTAATTCGTTGGCGTAAGACCAGTGGTTCTTAACCTTGTTGGAGGTACCGAACCCCACCAGTTTCATATGCGCATTCACCGAATCCTTCTTTAGTGAAAAATCTAATGTTTTTTTTTTCTAATTCAAGACAAAGTTATATGTTTTTGTTTTTTTACCGGTGCACAAAACGACCCATGCATGAACATCACCTTGTTCAAAGAACAAAACCAACACAGTGCATGAACTCACAACAAATTACACACCTGCAAATCAGTGTGACTTCTGCTGTTGCCGTATCCGTAATACGCCGATATGGAGAAGTTTTTATTTGCACGTTGAGTCGGGTGTGTCTCGACCTCCGCGGCGGAGGGTCCGCCGAACCCCTGAGGCCGACTCACCGAACCCTTAGGGTTCGATCGAACCCAGGTTAAGAACCACTGCACTAGACGGAGCCCGCGTACTACTATGGTAGCACTATGGTAACACGACACAGGAGGTCCTTCATACCGACAGCCATCAGACTGTATAATGCATATATTCCTTCTTGACTGCACTTAAATATAGAATATATGTATAATATATTTATATTATTCACATGTGAATAATGCTGTATAGTATTTATTGTCTATTGTGAGCGAACTGTGGTGATGAATTTCCCCACTTTCTATTCTATTCTATTAGTGGTACACGTACCACAGTTTGAGAATCCCTGATATATATAAGATAGAAATGCTATTTTTATTAATTGAAGATATGTATCCTTAATTGTGTGGATTTTGTTGTTGTTTAAAGGCCTACTGAAACCCACTACTACCGACCACGCAGTCTGATAGTTTATATATCAATGATGAAATCTTAACATTGCAACACATGCCAATACGGCCGGGTTAGCTTACTAAAGTGCAATTTTAAATTTTGCGCGAAATATCCTGCTGAAAACGTCTCGGTATGATGACGCCTGCGCGTGATGTCACGGATTGTAGAGGACATTTTGGGACAGCATGGTGGCCAGCTATTAAGTCGTCTGTTTTCATCGCAAAATTCCACAGTATTCTGGACATCTGTGTTGGTGAATCTTTTGCAATTTGTTCAATGAACAATGGAGACAGCAAAGAAGAAAGCTGTAGGTGGGAAGCGGTGTATTGCGCCGTAGAATGCACCCCTTGACTGTTGTGCCGGATAACACAGCCGGTGTTTCATTGTTTACATTCCCGGAAGATGACAGTCAAGCTTTACCATTGGCCTGTGGAGAACTGGGACAACAGAGACTCTTACCAGGAGGACTTTGAGTTGGATACGCAGACGCGGTACCGTGAGTACGCATGCAGCTGCGGTTTCCAAACATTTGATCGCTTGCCCGTACGTGCGTGCCGCTATGTGCATGTCACGTACGCAACTTTGGGGACTTTGGGGAAATATATGTGCTGTATGAACTTTGGGGAGGTGAACAATTCTTTGGGCTGTGGGATTGAGTGTGTTGTGCAGGTGTTTGAGTTGTATTGGCGGGTTATATGGACGGTGTTTGTTATGCGGGATTAATTTGTGGCATATTAAATACAGGCCTGGTTGTGTTGTGGCTAATAGAGTATATATATGTCTTGTGTTTATTTACTGTTGTAGTCATTCCCAGCTGAATATCAGGTCCCACCCGCCTCTCACAGCATCTTCCCTATCTGAATCGCTCCCACTGCCCTCTAGTCCTTCACTCTCACTTTCCTCATCCACGAATCTTTCATCCTCGCTCAAATTAATGGGGAAATCGTCGCTTTCTCGGTCCGAATCGCTCTCGCTGCTGGTGGCCATGATTGTAAACAATGTGCAGACGTGAGGAGCTCCACAACCTGTGACGTCACGCGCATATCATCTGCTACTTCCGGTACATGCAAGGCTTTTTTATCAGCGACCAAAAGTTGCAAACTTTATCGTCAATGTTCTCTACTTAATCCTTTCAGCAAAAATATGGCAATGTCACGAAATGATCAAGTATGACACATAGAATGGACCTGCTATCCCCGTTTAAATAAGAAAATCGCATTTCAGTAGGCCTTTAAGATCCTACTAGTCTGCAATGTAACGCCAGCAGTCTTTGAATGACTGAGGGGACCAAACATGTCCTACAAGGGCCAACTTCAGTGCAGTGTTGTATCAAAAAGCAATTATTTTTGGGATGTGGTGAGTTGACGTACCAGGATGAAAGCCGACCACCAGGTCTGGTTTGGATGCTTCCTCCTTCTCCACCAGCGCCTCCCAGAAGTGATGGTAGAGCCCCTTATAGGCGCTGATGTAGACCCTCTGCTTGGGCCCGAAGGCCGTGAGCGGCGGCCTCATGATGGGTCCGTCCACCACCTCCGGTCCCACCATGACCACCTCCACGCCCTGATGTCCCGGGAACATGTGGTTCAGCTCGTCATAGTCGCTCAGTCGGGCTCCCATGGTCTCGTTATGTGACGCCCCCACTATGTGGATAGTGAAGGGTCTGGAGTGAGGGTCTAGTTGGTAGTGCTGCACGGCGACGGCCACTGTGAGGACCCGGGAGAGGAATTCGCTCTGGATTCGCCACACGGACTGACGCAGGTCAGGGTCCTGTGGTCTGGGCCTGCTGGCGTTTCTCCAGAGGAGCTCCATGTTGCTGCTCGTCAAGACGGCGTCCAGGCGGGTGGTGAGGTGCTCCTCCTGCAGGGGGAGCCAGTCCTGCCAGGTCTTGACCTCAGATGCAGGCTTGGACCACGTGTCCGTAGGAAGTGGAAGATCTCCTGTAAGAATTGGAACTTTAATTTGACTGAATCTTCTTCATGTTGGCTACTCACCAGTGAACATCAGCCACTCCACCAGTCTGTCAATGGCCACCAGACGCAGCGTCTTGCACACCTTTTTATGCTCTGGCCAGTTGTTGACCTGACAGGCTTTGGTGCAGTAGTAGACATTTAAACACCTGTCAGCATGCAAGGTAAGAGAAAAAAAACACACATCTATAATCTGTATAAGATATAAAACCAACAACAAAAACATGAAATATCATGCACATTTATGAAAATTAACAGCAGGGAATCAAATGTAGTTGGAAAAAACTTGTTGCAACATACAGTATCTATTGTTAAAACAACCACATAAAATACACATTTAGTTGGGGAAAGTGCATCGAATTTATTTATTTTTTAATATAAAAAAAATATATCAATAAAAAATGGTATTGATTAAAATAGATTAACGTATTGTACTATATAATATATTTAACAAATAATATATGGTTTAATATTAATAATAATATTAAAATAATAATGATAATAAATGATACAAATATATTGGTTTGAAAAGGATTAAAATATTGTACTATGAAATAAAATAGCAACAAAATGGATGGAGAGTTTATTAGTATGGGTAGTAATAATAATAATAATATATTGGGTTTTAAAATTATTTCAATTTTATATTACAAAATAGGTAGAAAATAAATATCGGGGCGGTATAGCTCGGTTGGTAGAGTGGCCGTGCCAGCAACTTGAGAGTTCCAGGTTCGATGCCCGCTTCCGCCAACCTAGTCACTGCCGTTGTGTCCTCGGGCAAGACACTTTACCCACCTGCTCCCAGTGCCACCCACACTGGTTTAAATGTAACTTAGATATTGGCTTTCACTATGTTAAAGTGCTATGGGTCACTAGAGAAAAGCGCTATATAAATATAATTCACTTCACTACTTCACTTCACAAAATGAACATACGGCATATTGGTATGCATATTAATAATAAAAAAAAAAAAAGTAGCATAATAACTAAAATTGTATATTGGTTTTAAAAGGATTTAAATATTGTACTCTAAAATAAAATAGGTACATAGTTAGTTTAACAAAGATGTATCAGTATATAACAATGCTAATGATAATAATATTATAATAATAATAATAATAAAATGATAAAAATATATATTGGTTTGAAAATGATAAAAATATTGTACTATGAAATAAAATAGCAACAAAATGAATGGAGAGTTTATTAGTATGGATAGTAATAATAATAATATATTGGTTTTAAAAGGATTTACATTTTATACTATAAAATATGTACAAAATGAATGTACGGTATGCTGGTATGCATATTAATAATTTAAAAAAAAAGTAGTATAATAACTAAAATAATATATTGGTTTTAAAAGGATTGAAATATTGTACTATAAAATAAAAAAGGTACATAATTAATTTAACAAAGATTCATCAGTAATAATAATAATAATAATATTGAAATAATAATAATTGAATATATTATAATATTGAAATAATAATAATAAAATGATACAATTATATTGGTTTGAAAAGGATTAAAATATTGTACTATGAAATAAAATAGCAACAAAATGAATGTAGTTTATTAGTATGGATAGTCATAATAATAATAATAATATATTGGTTTTCAAAGGATTTAAATATTGTACTATAAATTGGTACACAATTGGTATGCATATTAATAATAAAAATAATAATACTAGTATAATAATAACTAAAATAATATTTTGGTTTTAAAAGCATTGACATATTGCACTATAGAACAAAATAGGTACATAATGAATGCACAGTTTGTCAGTATGAATAGTATAAATAATAAAAATAATAGTAATAATAAAAATAATATTTTGGTTTTAAAGGCTTTAAATAGTGTACTATTAAATAGGTACATAATGTACGGCTTTAGTATGGAAACAATAATAAAAAATACAATACTTTATTTTATTTATATTATTAATACAGTAATTTAAATATTAAATTATAGTACCAAAAATATATGTACATAAAAATGGTGTTCATATGTTTACCGTTCAACCATAAAAGTACCATAAGTTCCAAACCTGGGATATTTTGAAAATTATGCAGCAACATTTACCATGAAAAATGTACTTTGTCAATCCAGTGATTTGTTTCAAATAAATAATTCAATAAATAAAATAAAAGTAATAATAATATAAATTGTGGCAAATTACAGAAAGGGAATTCACTTGGCCTCACGTGAAACAAATTGGGGTGGGTGCATTATCCACTTAAGCCACCGGACGGCAGTAGAGTGTTGAATATCTTAAAATGCATTCTGTAAAAATTCCAACTTTAACCACAGTGTCAGTTACTATGTGGAGTGGCGCTTTCCATCATTTTCAGCAGGCTGCATTTGCAAAATGATTAACCCCCACACCACCTTCCTCTCACGCGAGATCCATCCAGCCAGGAATAGGGCCTTATAAATCCTTTCCCTCCCGGACTATTATTCGGATTTCCGAGTATTTCACATTTTTGAGCGTCCATTAAAACGTCATGCGTGACGCCAACTCAGCACTCTCACATTGTTCAGGTGTACCTAATGCTGTGGCCTACCACGTCTCCTCAAAATAACAGTTGCATGGCCGACTGCAATGCAATGTCGTGCAATATGTGCACATTTACTGGAATATGCACACATCGTGTACTTGTTACTCAAATTGAGACGTGTTAGTGTGAAGAGAAGGATGAAAACATTTATATTTTAATTACAATCTGCGACAAAACATCAGCTGCTACCAATAAGTACCTCTGAGAGGGGCAGAAGCAGCTGGGAATTTTTAGTGCGTGTGTGTGTGTGTGTGTGGGGGGGGGGGGGAATTTTGGGAGCTCCAAACTCACTTGGGACAGCTTTTCCAATTACCAACTCCCATTTCGGGAAAAAGAAAAAAAAAAAAGCAGATTTTTGGGGTGAAAGATTTAGCAGTAAAGTGTGTGTTAAAGTAAAAGTAAGGAATTATTTTTCTGTTGCGTTTCGGGGTCCCTCTACAGTTTTAAGGCATAATTTACTGTATTAATTATATATATTGTGTACTTTTTTTAAAGACATGATCAGAAACTGAAGTAGAGCACAAACATACATAAAAAAAAAAAAATATATATATATATATATATATACAGGTAAAAGCCAGTAAATTAGAATATTTTGAAAAACTTGATTTATTTCAGTAATTGCATTCAAAAGGTGTAACTTGTACATTATATTTATGCACCTGGGGATAAGTTGATTGGCAACACTAAATTGGCCCTAGTGTGTGGATGTGAGTGTGAATGTTGTCTGTCTATCTGTGTTGGCCCTGCGATGAGGTGGCGACTTGTCCAGGGTGTACCCCGCCTTCCGCCCGATTGTAGCTGAGATAGGCTCCAGCGCCCCCCGCGACCCCAAAGGGAATAAGCGGTAGAAAATGGATGGATTTGAAGTGGCAACAAATGAAAATCTAAAATTCCGTGTGTCACAAAATTAGAATATTACTTAAGGCTAATACAAAAAAGGGATTTTTAGAAATGTTGGCCAACTGAAAAGTATGAAAACGAAAAATATGAGCATGTACAATACTCAATACTTGGTTGGAGCTCCTTTTGCCTCAATTACTGCGTTAATGCGGCGTGGCATGGAGTCGATGAGTTTCTGGCACTGCTCGGGTGTTATGAGAGCCCAGGTTGCTCTGATAGTGGCCTTCAACTCTTCTGCGTTTTTGGGTCTGGCATTCTGCATCTTCCTTTTCACAATACCCCACAGATTTTCTATGGGGCTAAGGTCAGGGGAGTTGGCGGGCCAATTTAGAACAGAAATACCATGGTCCGTAAACCAGGCACGCGTAGATTTTGCGCTGTGTGCAGGCGCCAAGTCCTGTTGGAACTTGAAATCTCCATCTCCATAGAGCAGGTCAGCAGCAGGAAGCATGAAGTGCTCTAAAACTTGCTGGTAGACGGCTGCGTTGACCCTGGATCTCAGGAAACAGAGTGGACCGACACCAGCAGATGACATGGCACCCCAAACCATCACTGATGGTGGAAACTTTACACTAGACTTCAGGCAACGTGGATCCTGTGCCTCTCCTGTCTTCCTCCAGACTCTGGGACCTCGATTTCCAAAGGAAATGCAAAATTTGCATGGTTGGGTGATGGTTTGGGGTGCCATGTCATCTGCTGGTGTCGGTCCACTCTGTTTCCTGAGATCCAGGGTCAACGCAGCCGTCTACCAGCAAGTTTTAGAGCACTTCATGCTTCCTGCTGCTGACCTGCTCTATGGAGATGGAGATTTCAAGTTCCAACAGGACTTGGCGCCTGCACACAGCGCAAAATCTACCCGTGCCTGGTTTACGGACCATGGTATTTCTGTTCTAAATTGGCCCGCCAACTCCCCTGACCTTAGCCCCATAGAAAATCTGTGGGGTATTGTGAAAAGGAAGATGCAGAATGCCAGACCCAAAAACGCAGAAGAGTTGAAGGCCACTATCAGAGCAACCTGGGCTCTCATAACACCTGAGCAGTGCCAGAAACTCATCGACTCCATGCCACGCCGCATTAACGCAGTAATTGAGGCAAAAGGAGCTCCAACCAAGTATTGAGTATTGTACATGCTCATATTTTTCATTTTCATACTTTTCAGTTGGCCAACATTTCTAAAAATCCCTTTTTTGTATTAGCCTTAAGTAATATTCTAATTTTGTGACACACGGAATTTTGGATTTTCATTTGTTGCCACTTCAAATCATCAAAATTAAATGAAATAAACATTTGAATGCATCAGTCTGTGTGCAATGAATAAATATAATGTACAAGTTACACCTTTTGAATGCAATTACTGAAATAAATCAAGTTTTTCAAAATATTCTAATTTACTGGCTTTTACCTGTATATATATATATATATTTTAAGTTTGAACAGCAAACACAACATGACATGTGTCCTGGCTGGTACATCAAGATCATTGGACACTTGTATGTAGGGTTGTGCGGTATACCGGTATTAGTATAGTACCGCGGTACTAATGAATCATATTCGGTACTATACCGCCTCTGAAAAGTACCGGTCCTGTAACGACTTGGTATCGGATTGATACCTAAATGTGTGGTATCATTCAAAACTAATGTAAAGTATCCAAACAACAGAAGAATAAGTGATTATTACATTTTAACAGAAGTGTAGATAGAACATGTTAAAAGAGAAAATAAGCAGATATTAACAGTAAATGAACATGTGGATTAATAATTGATTTTTACAGTTTGTCTCTCATAATTTGGACAAAATAATAGAATGGAACATGACACAATATGTTACTGCATACGTCAGCAGACTAAATTAGGAGCCTTTGTTTGTTTACTTACTAATAAAAGAGAAGTTGTCTTGTATGTTCACTATTTTATTTAAGGACAAACTTGCAATAAGAAACATATGTTTAATGTACCCTAAGATTTTTGGTGAAAATAAAGCCAATAATGCCATTTTTTGGGGTCCCCTTTATTTAGAAAAGTACCGAAAAGTATCGAAAATGTTTTGGTACCAGTACCAAAATATTGGTATCGTAACAACCATACTTGTAGGTTGATCCATATTCACTATTACAATGCTGATATACGTTATCATCAAACTTATTAGGTTTTTATGCAAAGATCAAATATAACATATTGTGACTTTAAATATGTGTAATTATAAGGCTTTTGTATACACCATGAGATGTGTTGAATTGCTGATAAATGGCAAGAAGTATTAACTTTAAATTTACGCGTGACGAGATTGGAGGTGTCCTGGCTGGTCCACCAGTATCACCGACCACTTAAGTAGCAGAATATTGCAATGACATATCTTTTATTACAAGCCAGCTTACTTTACAAGGTTTGATAATGCTCTTGTGCTGTGGTAAAAATTATGGCGTATTGTGACTTTAAACCCATGTGATAAAAAAACAGACCGTTATGTAACCTTCAATTGACATTATGGGATGGTTTTTTTTTTTCTTGACAAATGTCAGTAAGTGAATTATGATTATAACACCTGAAGCACTAACACAATAAAAGGGGTGCCCTGGCTGGTCCATTAGGTATCACTGACCGCCACGCTAGCAGGACATTGCAGGTAATTAGAGAAATGCAATATTTCTTTTTACAAACCAGCTTAGTCTCAAAGTTTCTATAATGCTCTTATGCTAAGAGAACAATATGACATATTGTGACTTTAAATCCATCTACCATAAACAGGCTGTTATATAAGCTCTGATATACTTCAATAGGTGTTTTGTTTTTGTTTAAAAACGTCAGTAATGTCAGCAAAACAAAACTCGAGAGGTGTCCTGGCTGGTCCATCAGCATCACGGACTACTAAAGTGGCAGATTGGAGGTAAATAAGAAGACAATTTAAGAACACACAATGGCCTGGGTGCTGTTTTGTGAAAGGTACTGTTAGAGTAATTGTATCTAAGTTATCACAAAACTTTGTGTTACATTGAGCGCCCGGCGAGAAGACAAACGCTGTCTTTGAACCTACCAAGAAGAAGGCTTGTAAAACTCCACTGTGTAGGATGGGAAGCAGAAGGTGTTCTGTTTCTTTCATGTATTGTAATCCACAGAAAGATTTTGTCTTGACCCAAGAACTACAAAAGCGGAGAGAAAGCAGGACCAGACTCCCCTCCAGGCAACCTCTTCTTTGAACTGTTTTACGACCGTTTCTTTGAACTGTTGTAAACAAAGGCGATGGCTGTTTACGACCCCCGTCCCTTAGAAACAGCTGTTGTAATCATGTAATCAGGGAAAGTCCAAATAAAAGAGAAGGCGTACAATCTTTCGCCAGAGCGTGATGGAGACTGTACAAGAGTACAGCCCAGACGCGCTCTCCTCAATTGAGCCAAATTTAATTCTGTCTCCGTTTAATTCTTTGCTTCTTGTCTTGTTTAATAGATGTCATCAGTGTTTGAACCTGACAGGTACGATTCTCACATATCGTTGCTTCAAAGAACAATGACGTTTGACGAGTAATCGATCATCGTAATGGCCCGACGAGTGTTGAATGCACACAACTCTTAAGTGGGATTAGACTTAGACAAACTTTATTGATCCACAAGGGAAATTGTTCCACACAGTAGCTCAGTTTCAAAGGATGGAAAGTGTAAGGATGGACAGGATAATGCAGGTACTAAGAAGACTAAAAATGTACCATAGTAGTGATATACATTTTAACATATATGTAATATTTACATATTATATACACAGTATATAATATATACTGATATATTATATTATATTATTGTGGAGGGAGATGTGGCCAGCGCTGCCTGCAGGAGCAAAGGTCACCGCCTCTGTCCATGGTGCTGAGGACAGAGCACCATCGGACGGGGGCGTGGCAGTGCTGACGGCGAGACCCAGCTGGCAGGTGATTAGATTTCACAGGTGGTGCGTGTTAATCCAATCATCTGTTGTCTTTAACAGTAAGCGGCCGGGAGCAGGAGGGGAGAGAGGATACGGACGTGACTGAAAAGTCCTGTTCAGCTGGAGAAAAGACTTTGATACAATCTATGTACATTAAAAAACTTTGTTCAACTTGGCACACTGTGAAGTGTATGTCAGTGCGACCTCGACAATTATATTTTTATGTGATATATACAATATATAATGAATCCAAATGACCATGTACAATATTACAGTATATGTAACAGCTGCAGCAAAAAAATAAATACATTTAAAACAAAAAGGGCAGCATAACATAAAAAGTATGCTACACAAATGAGCTGTGTCCTGCCTGGTCCACCAGTATAATAGATGGTCTGACGTAATTGTTTTCAACCAGCCAGTCTTGCTATCATCACAATGGTAATTATCTACCAGTCAGATAATCGCATATTGTTTCTTTAAATCCCCATCGTAAAAAAGTAGGCTGCAAAGTCCACCATGGCATGTTTGGGCATTAGAAACATCAGTAAGTGTGTTTTATAAGCTGCAGAGTTCCAGCCAGATGAGTCACAGTCAGAAGGTCTCAGCTATATTTACACCTGGACATCTTCCATCATAGCCGCTCTTAGTCATGCCAGTGACGGCCAGCAATGTCAGAATGCATCTTAGTGCTGCTTTCACTTGACGCCGCGTGCTAATCAGCTGGGTGCAGCCGTGCAAATATCCAACTCACCTGACACAACGTTTCAGCTTCTGGTCCTCGCTCAGGTGTTCTGGAAGTTTGTTGCAGGCGGTGCAGAATTTGAAGGTCTCCTCCATCTTCTGGAACAT